>NW_010326411.1:0-14586 GCF_000700745.2 Antrostomus carolinensis
ATAATAATAATAATAATATTTTTTACAAAAAATTAAAAGAAGAGATGAACCTGGGTATTCTTTCTGCTTTGCTTCTGAGAAGCCATCCGGGCCATGCGCGCGGACTCATGGCCTTCTGATTGATTTGCACTTGCAGCTCCACTTCCGTATTCCTGAGAGACCAAAAAAATTGCAACGGTAACTGGAAAGGGACTTGGGAACTTCTGCAGACAAATCTGAGAAGTTACACTGCAATGCTGTGCTACCTTCTATTGTGAATGACCAGTGGCTCACAACTGCACGTGTTATTCTTGTGGAGAGCAGGAAAGACAGTTCTGCAGCTCAACAATTACCCTAAACTTACCACGCAGTTTTCACTGCTATGAAGGCATCTACATGGACTTCAATTTTTTTTTCAGTGAATTTATAACTGATGTTCTAAAAATTTAATCTTAGACACAATTCTTAAAAATACAGCAGCAGTTCCTTGACTGTAACTTGAAAACATATTCATAAGTTCAACATTTTTAACTCAGGCACTTCCATGTAATTTACCTCTTTAGACTGGTCTCTTTCTGAAGCCTCTCCAGCCAGCTCAACAGCACTGTCACTCTGCAGGTTTTCTTGCCCAGTCTGTCCTTGTGTTTCATGCTCCATTCTTTCCTCAGGCTCAGGGATCTGTTCATCCATCTCTGAATTATCTTTACCCTCTTCCTCCTGAAAGAATATCAGTTTATTTTAACATTCTAAAAATCACTGGGAAGTGGGTACTACTGAAAGCCATTTAAAGAATAATACAATCATCAGGCACAGTCAACATGGGAAAAGGGAAGGTCCTGTTTAATGGATTTGATATTCTTATGTGAAAAGGTCACCTGCCCCATGGATGAGTACAAGGCAGTGGATGTAGTTTTTCTGGATTTTTAGTAAGGCTTTTGATACTGTCCCTCACAGCATCCTTCTGGACAAGCTGTCCAGCTGTGGGATGAGCAGGCTCTCAGTGCACTGGGTAAAGAACTGGCTGAAGGGCAGGGCTCAAAGGGTTGTAGTGAATGGGGCTACATCTGAATGGTGACCAGTCACCAGTGGTGTTCCTCAGGGTTCAATTCTAGGGCCAGTCCTGTTCAATGTGTTTATCAATGATGCAAGAGTTAAATACACCATTAGCAAGTTTGCTGATGATACCAAACTGGGAGGTGCTGTTGACTCTTTCAAGGGACAAGAAGCCTTGCAGAGGGATCTAGATATAGATTGGAGCATTGGGAAATGATTACTGGGGTGCACAAGTACAGATGCTGGATTCTGCACCTAGAAGGGAGTAACGCTGGGCACAATTATAAACTGTGAGCCTGTCGTTGTTTAAGTGGCATTTGGACAAGGCCCTTAACAACATGCTTTAAAACTTTTGGTCAGCCCTGAAGTGGTCAGGCAGTTGGACTAGATGATCAGGGTAGGTCCCTTCCAGCTGAAATATTCTTCTGTATTCTCACAGGCAGCTAAGAAGGTATCAGGAATACAGATAACAGAAATACACCAGTTTAATAGTAAGCACATCTCGTTATCTTGGTGAAAATTCTCATAACATGACACCTAGTCAATGTCAAATTTGTTTCAGAGTATCATAGAACACACCAATTTCTTAAGTCTTTTATAAGGTAATTAAAAAATAAATAAATAAATAAATAAAAATCAAGCTTTCATTTATTGCTCTCTACCTGAGGTTGAAGGCCTTGGTCAGCAGCAGGGATTCCCTTATCTTCAGCAGATTCATTTTTTTCCTCATCAGGTGGTTGTGATTCTTCCTCTTCTTCTGCTGCATCCTCAGTGTTCCCTTCACTTTCTTCTTGATCATCAGCATCTTTATCCCCTTCATCTTCCTTTTCTTCCTTATGTTCAGAAATGCCTTCTTCTTCAGCTGGTTCTGCATCTTGGTCATCTCTTTCTGTCTCACCAGTATCCTCTTCATTCTGTTCTTCTGTCTTCTCTGCCTCAGTTAAATCAACAGGTTTCTCATCTACTTCAAAAGCATTCTCTTCTTCTGGATTTAAAAAAAAAAAAATCAGAAAGGTATACAAAACTCAACGAAGTACAGACAGTGAGTAGTACAGATACTGCCCAGCCTATAAAGAAAAAAATCTTGAAGAAAATACTGAGAATTCTATTCATAGAATCTATGATTTTCTATAGCAGATAATTCTTTAAGTCACAATTGGCTTGTAATGGCAGCAGGATGAATTCCTGTTAACTTCCTTTAACCCAATATCCTTGGGAGTCAGTTGGCATTGAGTACAAATGCTTATAAGTATCATAGAAAAAATTGAAACCACAAAAGTAACTGGACAATTAAATAAGGAACTTCTAGCATAAGTTATGGTGTATCACTTGGACAACATGACAAAGCCTGCTCCACAGTGTGTGTGAAAGGGAACTAAATAAAGGAAAATGCTGTAATGTCAAGTTTTTATCTGGCCTGCATTTGGTATCTTGGTATTTTGATACACAGAACTGAATTTGCAGCTTCTTGTTATACACAATCCCACCACCATCTCTCTTCTTTCTATAGAGAGAAAGAAGCTCATTATCTCACTGTTCACCCCCTGTTTCCATTTGGCTTTCCATCTAGGAATCTGTAGAGATATTTTCAGCTGTACCTTCATCTTCTCCTTCCTCATCACTCTTCTCATCATTCTCCAGGTTCAAATTATCAGGAAGGTCCAAAGGTTCAACTTCAGGCTCCTTTTCTTGCTGGCCATGATAAGGATCTACTTCGTTCTCATCATACTCACGCTGTCAGCAAAAGAATGGGAGGAAAAAAATAACAGGTACATAGTAAGTGGGAGGAAAGGCAAAGATGAGAAATAAGATGCTGTTGAATTCTCTAGGACACAAAAATACTGGATACAATATTACATTCTGATCAGTGAAAAATTAATTTCCAGCGGTACACATCCTCGTGTATGAAGAGCAGAAAAAGATTAATTTTGGCAAATACATTTACATAAACTGGTACTTCTTAAAAACAGCATGTTTTGTGTTCAGAATCCAATTTTCCTACTTGAAAGATTCTGAGCAGGGTCTGCACTCTTGCAGATGGTAAATGCACTCTCGCATACTATGCAGAATATTCAAACATACTGTATAAAGATTTTTGGGATGAGTCCCGGTGACTTAAAGTGTTTCTGTTGCTAAACACAACAGAACAAGAATTTTTAAGCTTTGTCCATCAAAACATCAATTCAGTGTAAAGCCTGTTTTGGCAGCCATTACTAGTCTGGTTAGTGCAATTTTTTTCTGGATTAGGGATCAGAAAATAAACATATAATATAATAAATACAATACAGTTTACTTCTAGCTCTAAAATGAACTAACTTTTTTCAGTGCACCTCACTATTAAATAAAGAGCATTTCAAATTCTCAGAAACACATGGTATGAGCAACAGAATATGGTTTAACAGCAAGAGACTCTATGTAGTCCAAATAATTTTTACCTCGTCAATTTGTTCATGGATTTTCTCTTTGTTTCCACTGTCGTCGTCTTGTTGCTCTTTTTCCTCATCCTTGGGAGGCTGTTTTTTATTATCCTTGTTTCCGGTGCCCAAATTGTCATCCTTTGCAACAAGCTCTGAATCCTCCTATTAATCAACAAATTCAAGAGAAATTATGCTACCTGCTTCTCAAAGTCTGAGTGACAAGATATTGTCTCCTACAGAAAAATAAATAGCTTGTGATATACTCAAACTATCCCTTTCCAAAACCAAGAGCTATGCAAGGGAGTTCAGGGTCTAGGTCCATCAAGTTAAGAGAGTTTAATTCCTTTTATATTCTTCTTCCCACCCCTTTTCTCTTTACCTCATCCATTCCTGGTCCACTTTCTTCTGGTTTACTACTGGCATCATCATCATCATCATCATCATCTTCATCTCCCCAGAGCCTCTCATCCAGTTTATCATCAGCTTCAGCATTATCAAGATTTCCCATCTGTTTATCCAGCTCCTCCTCTTCATCTGAGTTTTCCTCATTTTCTGTGTACAGTTCAGAATGTATTTCAGTACAGGAAAGATAAAGCTAACTTTTTTGTTAACTTCAGAAACAACCAAGCAGACACACTGAGCACCTTTATTTCATCACCCCGTGCAGTTAATTGAGCGATGCAGGAGAAGATACACATTCACACCCAGAAGAGCAGGGTCCTAATTATGTGGTTCGGAGTGTTCTCTTGGATGTACAGATACACAAAGCGTTCTCTCCCTCAGACTAAAAAGTCCCAGGTGCAAAACTTGGATGATTTAAACTCATTCCTTACCCTCTCCATCCTCCATTTGCAAAACTTTTTGGTATTTCTAGGAGGGGTAAGGTCCATTCCACTTTATCTGTTTATTTTTTTGTGAATTTCCCTTCTTATGCAGATGAACTTCCCCCTCCCCCCAAGAGACAGGAAGGTAGATTAACACTCCCATAATTTATAAGATACATTAGTTTCAGATGTTCAAGCTGTTACCATTATAAGTAAAGAACTGCTTCCTTTTGGGTGAGTAGCAACTTGAATTAATCTACAAAATGTTGCTATTTTTTCCACTTTAAAAAGGTAAAGTTAAATTATTTTAATCGCTTAAAGTCAGCAATAGCTTCATTAGTCACATTTTGAAGTAAACTACAGCCATATTCTCAAGTATTCTGTTGATCTTCAACAGCTCCACAAAATGAGTGGCTAATTTTAAAATGCAACTATAGGTCAGCTCTAACAGGAAGAAAGAATCAGCTCCCTTCATTTCAAAGCCATCACACTGAAAGGAAAGGGACGGTATTTTCTTTGTACACTTCTTAGCATTCATATTAATACTTCTTAGTATTCATATACAAATGGCACTGCTCTGCTGTTGAACACTGACTTTTCAGTATATCACAGAATCATAGAATGGTTTGGATTGGAAGGGACCTTAAAGATCATCTAGTTCCAACCCCCCTGCCATCAGCAGGGACACCATATGCTTCATTATATAAAAGTATCAACCATTATTGTATTCTTTCTTATAAGTTTGCCATAGTGGAAGGACCAAACCTTTTTTCTCCTGTTCTCCATCATGCATTTTTCCTTCAAAGTCTTCTGACATTTCAATGGCATTGTCTTCTCCTTCAATGTCTGGTTTAGAATCTTGATCTTCCTTTTCCTTCTCTTCACCCTTTTGAAAACTGTCTTCTATCTGAATTATTGGTAAAGTCAAAAATTACAATGGATCTTGCCTATACATTAAAGTTTACCTAAAGTACCACAATATTTATTATAAGCTTATATGCAAAGATGAAAGTCAACCTAAGTAGGAGCCTGAAGGTTTCTTTTACCTGAATCATCCAAAACATGGATTCCAAGAGCTTTTTCAGCTTTACTGGAATTAAACAAGAACAACCCCAAACACTTGCCTGATCTTCACTTTCTATTTTGTCGCTCACGTCCTTCTTGCCTTCTCCATCTCCAATTCCTCCATCCTCATAATCATGAAACTGTGTTGCTCCCTCTCCAGCTTCATCTTCAAGTAATTCTTTTGGCAGACAAAACCCCTACAAAGGTAAACAAACTCAAAACTTTCTGTAGCAGTAAGTACATCTTTCAGCTTAGTTTCTACTTAAGACTTCATATACATTAAATATACGCTTAACATATATCCACTGTTATCTCTAATAACTTACCTTCTGGGCAAGCTCTGTAAAAATGCTAGTTAGAACTGAAAGCAACTTTCCAGTACTCCTGTGAGACGCCAGTGAAACAGTGAGGTAGAACAGGATAAGGTCTGAATACTTGCAGAGCATGGGCTTCAGACGCACCAGCAAATAACAGGACTGGTTGAAGAACTGCAGTTAAAACCAAAGAACAGCTGTCAAACATCATTACGTAGATACTGAGATGCACCTCAGAGAGGGTGATTAGAGAGAGACTGAGAACAGATGCTCAAACCAGAAATAGCAGTAGGTGAGTTTAAAGACAATTTCTAAAGTTTCCAGAGCTTTTTCTAGGTTTTCACAGAAACTATAACTTTTCCTTCTTACTAAAGGAACATCTGGCTTTTGCACTACAGAAGAGTACCTATAGTTGGCCTTAATTTCTCACATGCTTCTGCTTCTTGGGTATCAGGCAAGAAGCAGCAATGCACAATTGACCACCAAAGTTCACAGTTCCAAACCTTTTAAGACCCCTAATCAAAAATCCTTAAGAAGAACAATTTTACCTTATGTTTATCTGAAGTGTAATTTTCCCCATAGGATTTCAAGCTCTCCAGGAGTTCTGAAACTGCTGAAATTGTTTTCTGTACATGCAAAGAATCCATATCAGCAGAGAGATCTTCATCCAAAAGCTTAGTAATATGTCCTGCTTTAATCACATCAAAGGAGGCTGCATCTTCTTTGTTTGAAATACAGAAAACAATATGGAAATCAAGTCAGACATTATAAAAATGCTATCAGAAGTAATCTAGATTCTATGTATTTAAAAAGACAAGTTCTATTAAAATGGCAATTTACTTGTGTATTGGTACCTCCACTAGACACACAGTTTAAGGAATTTTTAGATTTGTGTAGTTTAAATTCTCCTTCTCCCCCCTTAAGTAAATTAACAACCTTACCATTTTCCTCTGGAGATTTTTCTTCTTCTTTTCCATCCTCCTGTTTTCTCTCTACCAAACACTGGATGGCATAGAGAACAACACGGATGACCGTTTCCACTTTTGCCGAGAAGTGCTCCACAAACTCTTCATCTGACTGTTGATTTCCTTTCAGACCACAACACAGGCAGTTGTACACAGAAACACATTAAATTACAGGTTACTATGTTTCACCTATGCAAGGAGCATGATAAACACTATGCAATTTTTACTACATAGTTCTACTAAAATCTCCTTATTAATCCTGACCTACAACTATGATGTAAGATCTGTCATCAACAATGACTAGGGGGAAAAAATATTATTGTATGAATTAAATCTGGACAAAATTTTGCAAGTTTGAATTTCATCAGGTGTTTCTGGATATCCAAATGAACGTGGAGCCATCTTCTGCAATTATCAGACTAGTGAATTCTTACATCTTTATCTAAATTACAAAACAGGCAGAGAAGAATTGACCTTACCATTGCAATTTGACATGGAAGCAAGAAGCTGTGTTCTCCAGGCTGTGAAATCTGTAGATGTATTATTAACAACTTCCTGCATGTACTTTAGGCTCTTGATCAGGGCTATCTGCTTTGCAGTTTGCCCGTCTTCCCCATTTGGAAGAAACAGGGACTCTATGCCTTGTAGCTGAACTGAGACTTCCAGCAAACAACTCATAGCTGATGTGCAAACTTCAAAATCTCTCCTGCAACAAGAAATACCATAATTCTGAAAGAAGAACAAACAGTTCCATTTAAGATTAAACCTTTTCTTGGGGCACAGATGAGTGGGAGGCAGCTGATCTCCATCATGAACTTACCAAATAAAAAGTCAGACAACAAGCAGATGTGCCACTTATACTCACAGTTTCAAGCACAGAGAAAATGAAAGGATTATTATTACTATTATAAAGTAGACTACATATTTCTATTAAAATCAAAATTTCTTCATTAAATTGACAGTTGAAACTCACCTCACTAATTAAGGAGCTATGGGGATGAAATCCCAGGAGACCAAAGACAAACTGAGAACCTGAGATGGTCCAATTCTTTTCTGACTTGTCAGGGGAGTGGGAGAAGACATACACATTTGTTTATAAAGCCAGGCATTGCATTTTGCAAGAAAAAATGGATGGAAACAAACTTCAAGAGCACCCGAACACACTTTTCAAGACATGCGTAGGCAACATTCTCAAGATGACTTCACACACCTTATATGAACATAAAACATACAGAGATTCAACTTCACGCACACGTAGAACTCACCAGGAATAAAACAAGGTCTCACATGACTGTTGCCTTATTTTGTCCACTTCAGCTTTCATTGCCTTCACATTTGCCAGCATCGCGGTCAATTGTGTAGCCAGCTGCAGCCACAACTGATCCTTATTTCGCATCCTGCATCCAGGAGGCAGTTGCTCAGTTGTTACTGGAGACAAGTATTTTAGCTCTGAAGGAATTAGGTCAGGTATTCCCGTAAAAACATTTCCCATTTCAGGTCCTGAATTCTGAAAAACGTTTGTTTTGACATCTGTCCTTTCACTGTCGCTGCACTTCGTTGACTCTTCCTTTGGGCAGCACTGTATAAACCAAGACAGCTCCTCCAGAAACATCATGCACTGCATGGAAAGTTGCTGCAGTTTGTCAGTCCAGTTTTGAATACTATCTTGAGGAGGAAATGCTACATTATATTCTCTGTCAGCAGTCAATCTAGAATCTATCTCTTCTATACAATTCAGGAAGTTCCTAGTTCAGAAGAAAGAAGGAAAAGTTATAATGACTGAGTTTTATGTTATACTTCCCTTTTAAAAGCTCAACCTTCAGACTAAATTCATGAAATATCTAGATAATACGGACTCCATGGAAGTAAAACTTTTTCTGGAAAAACTAAAATTATAGTCTTTTTTTTAAAAAAAAAAGTTTTGTTTAATTAGTGAATTATTCTCTCCATTGCATATGATTGAGTTGTCCTGAAAACAGGGCTTTGCAAGATCTCTCAGAATCTACACCATCTTTTCAAACAATCCTTAAACTCTGGCCTGATACTCAGATGTTGTTTGTTTTTCTCCATTATGAAAGCAAATTAGATTCTAACACACCTTCATTCATTCTCTGAGGTGCTGTGTGACAGTCAGCTCATAACAAACCATTCATCTGATTTTCAGTGAAAGTCACAGCAATGCAGATAAGTGTCTTAGGAGTCTTACTTTTCCTACAGCTGTAACGTTGAGGAGTTTGTGCTTTGGGCTTTTGTGTGTTCTGGTTTTTTTTGTTTGTTCATTTTGCCAAGTTTCCTAGGGCTAATATAAATTTTACACCAGTAATCTCCAGTCTGCATTTCCTTCCTTGTACAAAGGAAACAGCTCCTGACCTAATTTCAAAAAGTTTTATGGATTACATTAGTGATGAGCACAAATATGCTGAAGAACGGTGGAGTTTGCAGTGAAACTGGCGAATCAAGGAATGGAATGAAAACCACATCCAGTAAGAAAGCATTTTTTTTTTAATAGTTTTCCTTTTACAGTTTTGACACAAGGTGTCTCCCACCTTTCTAGAATTTTTCTTTGTAAGCTGTTGAGTTTTTTTAACTTTGGCTTAAAGTGCCATCCAGATCATTTATTTGCTCCAGATCAAACCAACAACTTGAACATAGCCAAAATTAACTTAGGCCGATACCAAATAACAGAGATTTGAAAATCTGTAGGTTTAACTGTGTAATTAACTACAGTAATTATTTCATGGTCTTCATGTATGCCTATGTTTTCCCAAATTATTTTGATTCCAAAATATTGGCTCCAATGCTAGGATAAACATACCTAAACCCTTTTCTGCCCCCTCCCCTCTGTCCTTTTAAAATGTTTTCTATCTAGTCTTAATTGTGGTGAGGAGAGAAACGGGTAAGTAAGGGGAAGAATTTTATTTTTTTCTACCTTGTTTTCCATCTTTCTTGATCTGAATTGCTTACTGTCAAACTCCTTGATAACATTTACATGTTGGAAAATGCAAAATACCTCAGTAAGACCCACTGTTCTGTCAATGCAGTAAGAGATCGTCTCTGTCTCACAAGCGTCTGCATAAGGTGTGCAGTGAACCCTTTGCACCGTTCAATGCTACCTAGTCCAATATCCTAAAGAAAACAGATACAGAAAAAGTAGGAGGGAACAGTTAGATGAGTAAGCAGACAACAACATTCTCTGTGCCTCCATTTCATTTCACTGAGCAGGCTGACAGGTTATGGTTGAATTGAACAAGTTTTAAAATGGAGACAAAAATTATATCTATTACAGTTTCCCTATTTTCATTTTTCTGCATCTTTCAGATACGCTGCATACAAATTTGATTTTCAGGCAACTTCTGCAACAACAGCCACATTAAACTGCATTCCACTGCAGCAATTCTTATCAGGTATTTAGTTCCAAGAGTAAAGCAACCTTATATAAGTGATGATTAAAATCTAGAGATACCAGTCTAAATTTTTACATTCATGACCTTGCTAAAGCCACTTCCACAATTCATTTTACCAGATTTACTGACAATTACTTTCACTCCTTTCATTAGGAGGGATCCCATCTTAAAGCTTAGAATAAGTGTTCACAACACAGAGCAAAACTGATCACAGCTACATTCCATTATTTACAGCCATTATCAGCTGTGATGTCTAACAAGATCATGTTGTGAAATTAGGAGCAGAGCACAGTGGGAGGAAGAGCATCTGGAAAAGATCCTTTCTTCCTGAAATACTGGAGAAGTGGTACTGATTTGGCAGAGCTCATTTGTTCCTTCTACTGATTTTAGGTCAATTTTTAATCAGGAAACTATATCAACTTTTTTTGTGTTAGACACAGGGTCCAGTTACGTCCGATTATAAATCTCAACTGATTTCTTTAACAAGCACCAATTAATTCAGGTTTTGTTTTCCCAACAAGTTTTGATTCAGCATTTTGGGAGTTTCCTTCATGCACAAAAAGGAGCAATTTGGGATCTGTTGGGATGAAAGATAATGTACACTGAACAGATCATTAACTTAGTTCACTAAACTGATACTGTCCATTCATAAAACAACAGGTTTTAAAATGCTGCATTCAGCGACTGGTCCCAAAATACCATATTTTGTATCCTATTACAGAGCATAGCATTATTTCACATCACCTTTTTACTACTAGAAAAATTCAGTCCAAGCTGGTAAAGTAAACTTAACAGAAGTAGGATTTCTATTTTCACTTGGATGTTTTTACCTTGGCAGGTGCTAACAATGCTGTCTGAAGTCTAGAGTGGCGTGCAAGTGACCGATAGAAGTACTTCTGGCATCCATCCCAGGCAGAAGAAATCTCTGTCAGCAACCTGACAGAACACAAAAGAAGTCTGATATTAGAGAAGTATATAATTTCAGTACCTCAGCACACTGGAACCATCAGGTCAGCTCTTCAGTCTAACAAATTTGCTTACTATTTGTTATTTTGTAAATCTATTGGTCTTGCAATTCTTCATTTTCTCCAGAAGTATTCTAGTCTTAAGAAAACATTTAATTTTAAAAATAAACTCTAAGGAAATCCTAAGTAATGGCAGCAAAATCCCCACCTTTGTCTATCATTTAACACATTTAACACTAAATCCAGCTTGATAGAGAAGCCTTTTATTTTGGCTATGATAAAAGATATTATAAACTAAACCCTTACATCTGAGGAGGACAATAACCAGCATGTCTCAATGACAAAAATTACTCGCTGCCAGAAAAACAAGAGAAACATCTGAAAGAACATCTTTCCTCTAGGTAAGTTTTTCCAGAAATGTCCACTTTGAAGTCTATGTATTTTCTCATTAAATATCCCGTTGTTCAATGAAGACAAAACAATTAATACCTATAAATGACAACTCTTCTTTAATAAAATCATTAGCAGTCTACATTCTAATATGATGCTAGCAAAGCATCCCAGGCAAAGCTGGATGGTGGAGGTTAACTGAAATCTAATTCACAAAAACAATGAAACTGAGGGGAGAGCTGTTAAAAGTGCAAATTAAAACAAAAAAACCCAACCTTGCTCAGTTGTGTGTACCAGGACAGCATGTACAGGATTTTCAAACTGACAAGTAATGGGAGGAAGGGGGAAGGGAATATGTAAAATCCTAAATGAATTAGAGTCCATAAATTCCAGTCTAAATCCACATGCAATAAATTCTATATATTACAGCTGCAATTCATACAATCTAAGGGTTAGAAATACTGTGTACATACATGGCATCCAGTTCAGGTGTACAGTTTACTACACTTAATGCACTACGCAAGTCCAGCGGACGTAGGTAGAGTACTTCATGATAGTCTTTTGAACGAGACCAAGCAAGACCTTTCCGGTACGACAAACCTGCAATGACATTTGAACACACATCCTTTTATGCCATCATTTTTTTCATATTAAAAATTTTACTCATACAGTTGGTGTTAAAATAGAAAATCTTCTGATGTCGGTTTTTTTTCCTGATACTGTCCGATTTTGACAAGTCTTTGAACATGCTGCAAGTTTTGTAATGTAGGAACACATCATAGCTTAGCTGTCTTCAGCTGAACATAGCTGAAGAACACAGCTGAAATAAGACAAACAGAGACCTGTGTGTATAAAAGAGGTTGGTGGTGGTAGCCAAGAGGGGGAAAAAAAAGCCTTGAACTTGTAAGGCAGGCTGCAGCCTGAGAAAGTTATAGCTATGTACTTTTAAAACTCAGTTTTAAGGCTATTATTTTAGCTATTTTAAAAACTGGATTAAACAAGCTTATTTGTCTCAAGCCAATTAAAACACTCCTTTCAAAGTATCCTGAAGGTAATCAGAACCTGTAAAAAATACTCATTAGCTATGTAGCTTATGTTGTAATTTTTCCAAATAAAATGGAGAACAAGTCTTAAGAGGAACAATTTTCACTGCTTTTGGTCCATTAAGAAAGCTGAGTTAGGGATCATCACCTCATTTTTAAGACATGAAAAGGCTGATGAATGAGGAAGGTAAAAGATATCACCTGAAATCAAAGACAGAGCCCAGTGAAGAATTAAAATCCCATGTGTTAATTAAATCATCACAGTATGCCATTCCTCCAGCAGAAACTTCACGGCAGCAATGGCAGATACTCCTTTGGCACCAGTGGGTGCAAGTAAAGCCAAACAAAGTAGAAGTGTGTGTGCTGGAATCCCACTTGTGGGATCTACCTGTGTTTCCAGTCATCTAAATACAAAAGGACCTTAATACTCTGGGAACAATCTACTGAGTACACACATCAACTCATTTAATTAGCATAAACTACAAACACTTGAACCTGCAACTGAAGCCTCTTCCCACCTCCTGGAAACCATTTAGGATGTTTTTGTTTTCATTTACGTGCCAAGTGACACTTTCAGTTAGCTTGTTATCAAAATCATGCCTCCTGGAAACCTTAACTTCATGTTTCCAAGCTTTTTTCTGCAACCATGAGGAACAGGAGTGGGGTTTTTTTGTTGTTTGTTTTGTTTGGTGGGTGGTTTGGGGTTTTTTTGACAAGTTCTTAGGATCACTGCAGGCCAGAAGCTATAGCTTTCAAGAGAAGCATCAAAACACCAGACTCTCTTCAAAAAAGAAGAAAAAAATTGGCAATGTCTACTTCTGCCTCTGACTTAGCAGAATGCTGTTGGATGGCTGTTTATTTAACAAGACTGCTTACTTCTGCTGGTTTCTAAACTGCTCAGTGATAAGAACACTTGAAGAATTTAACATAACACCAAAGGAAAAGGCAACAATTAATAGTTTGGGTAGGTCCTTTACCTTAACACTAGCAAGCGGAACAATGGAGACTGGGCTGCTGAACAGGGTGCCTTCAATGATTCCCATCAACAGACCATTCAGTCTCCATGGCTCAAGCACACCTCTGCCAGTCTGTCAATTGAGAGATAGGCTCTCATTCAAACGAGCTAACTTAACTTCAGTTCTGAATCAGAGATGGATAAAAGATAATGAGCTTCCCTCTTGTTTCTAAAAGCGGGGTAGAGACTTCTGACTGGAGATGAAGTAGGTTTCTGCTTCAGATAAGCTACTGTTGTACACCTAATGGAATGTAAGAAGATTTGAAAGGGCTAATACACCAGGCCCCATAGTCAGGAAAGATAAAGACAGACTTAAATGCTTCTACATTTTAGTGGCTCAATGACTTCAAGAACACAGTATCGTGGTGGGTTTAGACTTATCAGCAAAAAATGGCAAAATGGTTAAGAACTTTGTACTTTTAAACGAAGCACACTGTTATTCAAACCTCACCTGTTTTAGCAAGGCTTTTAAAGAGATCTGACAGAGCCCGCTGCTTCTGCATTTGAATATGCTTTGCCTCTGATTTCTGCTTCTCCTTATCTGCTGTCTGATCAAATGTTAAATTTTGTAGTTCAACTACAGAATCAATGATACCACCTGTACAGAAGACAGCAGGGAAAGGTAAGAGATGTTAAAATTTAACGTACACAGAGCAGCCACGGGGAGGTAAGTCTGCAAAGGGAACTACATATATACTACATATATTTTACACATATTTTACTGCATATATTTTACATATATACTACATATATTTTACACATATTTTACTGCATGTATTATACACTTTTTCCTGATTTGTTCCATTTATGTTGCAGAGGTGAATCATGGTATGGAAGTCACAAATACTTAACCTGTGAACTCGTCAAGATTTTCCACCAGACTTAAGAATGCATTATTTTCTGTAACTGCTGAACACATTTTCTTCATTTTTTTAGTAAGCTTAGGCAGACGGTACTGAAGAGATGCCGTATGAAACGTAATGCCATCCTGACATTCTTCTGGGAGTGCCCTCTGAGAAAAAAAAACATGAAAGAAACAGTCCATTTATACACACATACTCTCTGTCTTATTTGACCTTTAAGAATAAATCACTGCAAAAACATGGGCTAAATTCTGCATTCATCTAAAACTGCAGAACATGCCCATGTGAT
>NW_010326411.1:14599-34821 GCF_000700745.2 Antrostomus carolinensis
TTCAGCACCAACACTTGAAGAAAATCACAATATATGCATGTCAGGCATACAGTAGTTTTGAAAACAGCCAAACAAATGGAAGATGCTATGATCCTACTCTCTCAAGTGTTTTTCATGACTGCTTTCACTGAGGTTCTAACTGCTTCAGTTCAGCTTCCTCAGCCTTCCAAGCTCAAAGGCGCATTAACAGAAATCACTAATGCCCTCAGGGCCTTAGGTAAGAACACCATCACTTACTTTCCACTAGATACAAATTTAACTGCACTGCTAAAGCATAAAAATAATAGTATGCAAATAGAAATTATTTAATAACAGAAGTAGTCCCCCAGTGCACCCGAAGACAATCCCTAGGGTTTGTATTGATTAAGTTTGCATGCATCTTGTTTAAGGAATGAAAACAACATGAAACTGCAACAAGCAAAACAAACAACCCTGTTGATTATTAGTAACAGGCTTGCAAACAAACAAATAAAACAAACCACCAACCAAACCCACAACCAAACGCATCAGATTTGTATCAGATTTCTGCCTCCTCACTCTACCCTCCTGACTGTCACACGATGAGAGCAAGATCAGCCATATTCCTGGTATGAAGAAACTGAACAAAACCTTGGAAGCTGAGAATAATGGAGCATTTCCCACTCACTCCCAAATTCTGATGAGTTACAACTGTCTCCTTGCATCTGATTAGATTTCAGCTCAAAGTAATTTTTTTTATTCGATCAGAACTTAAATACGCACAAATCCTACAGCTCCATGATTATGTCTCTGGATCCTTGTTTAGAAAGGGAAGTAACAAATTGCTGCAGCCAATATGCAGGCAACTTGGAGATGAAATGTGTAATTGCTGTCATCTCTGTATTAGAGCATAGATATTGATTGTACCAAATCAATACAGAACATGCTTGTCTTTCCACGCTGCATTCCCACCCATCTGCAGTGTTTCATAACACTGAACACAAGTAAGACCAGAAGGTTGATATATTCAACAGATTTGACACTTACATAAGATTTTTCTGCATAAATCACTGAAAAGCAACTTGAAAATAATAATACAGAAAAAAATCCTTCCCACAATTAGAATAAAGAACACAGTCACCTTGGCAATATCTGTTCTAGCAGACAAAATTTTTCTTAATGTGTTGTTTAGCCTCTGAACTTTGGTCTCTTTGTTCTCAGATTCTTCCTGCTTTTGCAAGCAGTCCAGTTGCTCTTCCTTACCAATTTCCACCAAGGCAGGCTGACATGGCTCACCCAGAACAACTTCAAACTTCTTCATTAATTTAAAGAGGGTCCTAATTACCAAAGCAAAGTAAAAATATTACTGGGGTTTATAATCCTGGAAATCTCTCAGCTGCTGGAAATAAATGTTTCCACTGTGTTATGACCAAAAGAAACACGCTTGCATTCAAATTTAACATCATAGAGAAATCTTCTAGAAGAAAGATTCAAAATAGGGAGTTTAATTCCAAGCTCTGACTTACCTGCGTATTTTTTCAACTGATTGTTTTATAGCCCAGAAGCTGACATCATTCCACTTCGAAATTTTCACAAATTCCTATTAGGAAAATAAATAATCAATGGGATTACTTATATACATGCAATTAAGTATTTGCATATAAAAAATTATCTTTAAATCTCATCAGCTATGATGATCTGGTGGTCTTAAAAGGCAAGACATTTCAGTAAATGAGCAAATGCATCAGCATCTTACTCTATTAATACACGAGTTTACACTCAAACTGCTACACAGCCAAATGTTGTGAAATCCAAAGGGGCTTCACTACTGGATAGAAACCTCCATGGCTAAAT
Source organism: Antrostomus carolinensis (assembly GCF_000700745.2). Classification (NCBI taxonomy): domain Eukaryota; kingdom Metazoa; phylum Chordata; class Aves; order Caprimulgiformes; family Caprimulgidae; genus Antrostomus; species Antrostomus carolinensis. Next base: position 16,412 of record NW_010326411.1, read on the forward strand.
GGGACTGACCAAACATCGAAGACTTAACCAACCTCCCACCTCAAAAATAAATCCTTGCCAAAGAAAATGTGTAGTAGGGACTTCAGTGGCCAACAGAGTCACGATATACAAGTTATATACAAAATAATATCTGCTCCACTGTTCCTTTGATTAGGTCAGTATATTATCTGAGCAAAGTTTCCCTTTACCTTAAGTTCCTTTTCTATAGGTTGACGAAGTTCAGTGATTCTGGTCTCCACACACTCTGAAAACTGCTTATAATAATTGTATAGATTCCACAGGATGCTGCACAGAACGTCTAGAAGGGACAGACAATAATAAGATTATTTTAAAACAGAATATTCTTCAGTATCAAGAGGAGAAATGCATCCAGTTTTCTTTTGTAATCACAAAGCTGAGCACCACCAAAAGATGGGGTAAACTGGCCAATGGTATTCTTCATGAAAATGAGAAAAACAGCAGCACAGGCTTATGTTGTATTTATAAGCTTAGTGATCTGTTTGGAAAGTCTTATATACCTAATGGTCAGGTTGTTGTAAAGACTCAATGTATGTAATGCTAACAACTTACCCTTTTCTGCTGCTTGAGGCATCAGCAAGACATGGCAGTGGAAAACCAGCAGTGCTTGAAGTCGTGCATGAAACTCTCCCAGCGTGGATCCTTCAATGAAAGCTTGTAGTGTGCTGACCAGCGTTTTCAGATCCATTTGCTCAGTTTCTGAACATTGCAACAGAAATTTAGAAGGAAAGTGAGAGGAAAAAAAAAAAACACCTGTATGTGAAAATTGTTGTCTGCTCTTTGTAAACTATTAACTAAATATCAGGTCTCTACTAGGAAAGGCTCAAAACAAAACAGGAAAGAGGCGTGAAGGGGAAAAATTCTAATTTACTAGTAAATAAAAACAGCAAACATCACACTGGAAGAAAGGGGGGCAAAAGAGACAGTGGTAAGATGGCAAATGAGGAGGTCAGCTACATGTTGTCCAATTTCAGAGCGCATCAAGTATTTAAAGAATACTTGCTATTCTTTATGAATGAATGGCTTTTTGGTCATGATGTGTCTTATTATAAAATAGTCACTGTCAGTTCCTTAACTCCTCAAAATCATCAAGACAGAAAGAGATCTTAGAAGTATCTGGTAGAGAATACAGTGTCTTTAGAGCATTAACTATGGAGAAGACATACTGTCCACTTGGAGATGTAAAATAACAAGGATCTGAAGCTCATCAACTAAGTGCATTAATTAGTCACAAGACTGGAAGAACCCTGCCTCATACCACAGGATGTTCCTTTATTCTTTCCAATTTCACCAGATTTTGGGGAGGCAAGGGATTGAGAGCTATATTCTTTCCCCCATTTTATGTAACATGAACAGCTGCCGACAGATTTGCTAAGAACAGTATGTACCACAACGTATTTACTGTAAGAATTCTCTAGGCTTTATACAGAATGTTAAAAGCAGTTCAGCTGAGATATGAGTCTTGCTTTACGCAGTTAAAAAAAAATGAGGTGCCTTTTCCAGCTGCAGATGGAGGCCTCCTACCCTGCAAATCTGTCTGAAATATTTGTATGTGCATGACATACAGTTACTGCAGTTCTACTTTCTTTCAGATGCTTTTTACAGACAACTTTTCTTCACATGACCTACACTGTCAGCCCTATGAGAGACACAAGTGGTTCCAGAAATAAATACCAAGCGAAGTTCACTCTATATGGAAGACCCACTGAGGGTAACAGCACTGGAACAAGCTGCCCAGGGAGGTTGTGGAGTCTCCTCTGGAGACATTCAAGACTCGCCTGGACGCCTTCCTGTGTAATCTCGTTTAGGTTCCCGCTCTGGCAGGGGCATTGGACTAGATGATCCTTTGAGGTCCCTTCCAAATCCTAATATTCTGTGATTCTGTGACCCTATGCAGTCACAGAATTTATTGTAGGGCAAAGGGTACAAGAACTACAACTGAAAGCGCATTGCCAAATTCTGGCATTTAGGACCTTAATTATGCCTCCTTAGTAACTGCTGGAACTACATCACACATTCATATAAGGACAGCACTTACCTTCTTTGTTTGCTTCTGTCTGTTCTTGAACATACTTCTCAATCATCTGATAGATTGAGAACCAGTGCTTTGTGGATTTCTCTACATGCTGCTTCATAATATTGTCCAAACTTACTGACCAGCAACTGGTAACAATAAGGAAGGGGAGAGAAGAAAAAAAATAAAGCAAAAATGTTGTGGGTAGTTTGGGTTCCAAAACACCACAAACTTTATTCTCTGTTTCTACTAAACTAAAGGAAGATTTTACAGGATGGAATAATCTGCACATATGCTTAATATACACAATCAAATCTTGAGGATCGCTGCTTTGCCATTATTTATTTAAATATGAGAGAAGAAATGAAGGAACTGGGGATGGTAAAACAAAACCAGTCAGAGTGAGGTTCAAAAGTTTCTTTTCACAAAACTTGAAACAGACTTGTGGAATTCCTGATCACAGCATACTGTGGATATAAAAATTTTACATGGTCTTAACAGGAGACTGGACAATAATTTTTAAGGGAAATTTAATGGGGGTTGCTAAATAGACAAAACACCACGGGCTCAGTAAACACTAGGATGAAAACAGGAGAACACTGGGAAAATATTAGGATAAAGTACTGTAGTTATCTGTCCTGCTTCTATTCCTCCTGAGACATAGGATCACCAGGGGCTGGACATACTCATACTGAGTCGGTACAGCTGCTAATTTGAGTGGTTGTTCCCCCCACATTGCTACTAGGACAGCCACACACACACAGAAGTATACTCCATGATTAAGGCAATTCTGCATTGGAATGCATCGCTGTATGGAATTGGAAGGTTACAGTATTCAAGAAAAAGCAGTAGGGAAGGACAGTTCTTACTTCAACTCCAATCTACGCCACTGAATAATCAGTTGTGTGACCAAATCAAGATGCTTCCGCAACGATAAAGCTCGACTAGCATTTTCCTCCCAGTCCTAGAAAAAAGAAGTTCCCCTTTATACAAAGCCAGAAATTAAGTCTTTACATGGCAAGAGTCATGCAGTACTCTGGATTATGTTCCTACTCCTTACATGTACAGCATGGAACCATGGAACAAGTTCACTTCCCCAAATCTTGGCAAGTAGACGGTTTTCAGTTGTTTTTATCACAGTACCAATATAAATAAGGAAGTGTGGAAAAAAAAAAAATTCAAAGTTTCCCTTAGTTCTTTTCTTACCTGTGCCTTTGCAAGAAGAATTTCCAAGCCATTCAGGAACTTTGAGAGAGGACTAGAGAGTGGAAAACTCCGGATTCTGTCCATCACAACTAACAGCTGCAGAGCAAAAAAAAACAAGCATTCAACCTATAGCTATAGCAGCAACTAATCTTCAAGAGAAGCAGTCATAAAGTTAAGCTAATTTGTATTAGCATAACCCTCCTCTGCAAGAGATAAGATTTTTTTTTTTTTTAATTTTAAAACTGCTTCTTTGTTTTAGTATAAATTCACAAGTAGTTCAGTGAAGGCCAGTGCACTTGGTAAAAGAAGCACAAATGTACCTAATGCAAAGACGTTAAATCGATTACAAGTTTCTGCATCAGTCAAGAAACCTGAGGGCCACACAGGCCCCATAAGTGGGACCAAAGATGTCCCTTCTAAAGCACTATGAAAGAAAGTGTTTTGGAAAAAAACAGGAGCCTAAACAGCAAAAGATCTCAAGAATCTTTGAGGTATGGCAGATTGAAAATTGCTTAAAGCTGTAAGATCAGAGTAGGCAGTGAACACCACTTAACATTTCATAACCAAAATAGAACAGCTAATAATACCTAATAACTCTTAAGAAGCAACAGCTACAGCTTCAAAACACCTGCATAAGTAATACAGACAACATTTAGGCAAGCGTATGGGTGCATATATCTATGCATCTCTATACATATATTTACACATAAAAGCAATTCTACAATGCTCCAGTCTTCCCCAAATATTTGTTGAGGTGTCTTTACCTGCACAAGTACTGGATGCTCTGGCCATTCCTGCAGTAACCCATTTACTTCTTTAGCAAAATTATCAAGTACAGGTTGGCACTGTCGGACTTGCTGAATATTAGGATGCTGGTAGAAGTCATATGGGCCATCTTGCTGCAGCACAAGGTCTGAAGTTAATTCCTCAAAAAAGGTATTTTGAAGAAGAGTGCTAACTAAAAGTTGGCTTCCCAAAAAACTGTAATTCATTTCAGCACCTAGGAAGCAAAAAAAAGGAAGACAACACATATGCTATTAGTTCCTTTTTCAGCTGAATAGAAAAAGTTCCTTTTTTTTTTTTCCCTGTATCCCAAGCCTTAGCATGTTATGTATTACAAGAATACAAGAATATGACACACATAAGCAATGAGATGAGAGTATGGAAGAAAAGAGACATACTGAAATATTGCTAGCAATCTTACCAATTAAAGGATAGTATTGTGACACCAGACATGCACCAGTCTGATAGCAGGAAATAAATGTACTGAAATAATGTTTGGCTTGATGAGAAGGCAGACTCTGTTGATACCACAGGGATCGAGCAAAGTTTAAGCACAACTGTTGATGAACCATCATTACTGTTTGCATAGAGCTCTTGGACAAAAGGGCTCTATCAACTTCCAGTTGGTCTTCCAATGGTTCTTCAGTTTCCATTTTTTCTTCTAGGCTTGGCTGAGCTGTGATATCTTCAAAGTCCTAAAAATTACAGGATAATAGAAGGTCAATTATAATATCTTCGTTTAATATCTCCCCTCCTCCTCTCCCTTTTTGCACTTTTTGGCATTGCAACAATATGCTAATGATTTGGAGCTGACACTATATAGATACACTGCCTACCTCACAGCTCAGAAGTCAGTCTAAAACAGAACACAGGTGAACAGAACAACTAAGGGCATAACCACAGCAGGCAAGAGTGCAGTACAGTGAGCCCTGAGCTGCTGCCAACTACATCTCTTTTAGGAAAAGCAACAGCAGTCACATCAGCTGATAAACCACCCTGACGCTGTTTGGTTGCTTGAATATCTGAACTATTACATCCCAACGACGCACTTAAAACACATAATTGCCTTGTGCACTTCTGTACTGCCCAACATTGATCAGTGAAGACACTTCAAAAATCATTCAGCAATGCAGGCCAGTTAAATTTGAAAAAAAAAAAATCTCACAGCTTTATTTAATCAAGGAGATGAGCCTTCTTCAGAGGTAATTAAACCTGAGCAGATTAATAACCTTACTTGCTAAATGAATCAAACTCTAGAATTTTACAACAAATAACTAATGTAATTCAGTAACTTGGAATTATTTAGCTTGAACCACAGTTCAAGTCCAGAAGTTAATTCCAAAAACGTCCTACAAGCAGGAGTAAAAGTAAACTAAAAGCACAATACTTAATACTTTTCTATCAAAATCTACTGCACGTTTTTCTTTTAGCTGAAGGAAAAACTGCTTCATTTCTCATTTTATTTACAGCATGTCTTTTCAGGAACTACTTCATACATAATCTTTGTTGATTACAGTTGCTACCTTTTCATGAAGGGGAAATCTCCTCCTAAATTCTTCTTCTTCCTCCTCTTCCTCACTCCGTCCTTTCCCATGACTTTTACTTTTGTATCTGTACAGACTGCGTTCCAATGCCTCCTGCTCTTGGGCACGGCGTTCCTGCTCATCCCATTCATTTATAATTGCCTAAGAAAACACAAAGCAGCATGCTTTCACAGAAGTTAATGTTTAAAATCGCCTCATATTACATCAAAGGGGCAGCATCTATCTTGTTTGGCTCTTTCCTCCTCTACAGTCTACAACAGTGTAAATCAAAGCCATCTAACTCAAAGGAAGATTTGTAAATTGCCCTCTCAACAAACCAATGAGGAAAAAGCACAAAATCCAGCATGCAACAGAGTAGCTGGCCAAGTTCTAGCCTCTTTTCTTAACCACTATACAAAGAAACTTCCTGCAAAGTTTAGTTTGGGGTGGTTTGTTTGTTTGTTTTTAAATCAATAAATCTTTGGTAACCACCACAGGCTATGATTTTATGCCTTGCTAAATCAAAAAAAGTTAATATAGTATTCTAGATTATATGAAAATTATCTTTTACCAATTCAATTGAAGGAAAATAAAAGTTTCAGTACATTATACTGACAATTATCAAGGTAGAATCATCAAATAGTTTGGGTTGGAAGGGACCTCCAAAGATCATCTAGTCCCAACCCCCCGGCCATGTACAGGGACAACTTCCACTCTATCAGGTTGCTCAAAGACACAGCCAACATGAACTTTCACAGTTCCAGGGATGAGGCATCTTCTGGGCACCCTGTTCCAGTGTTTCACCAACCTTATTGTAAAAAATTTCTTATGTTCAATGTAAATCCACACACTTTCAGTTTAAAACCTTTGCACCTTGTCCTATCACTACAAGCCTTGGTAAAAAGTCTCCTTCTGTCCTTTTTATAAGCCCCCTGAATATACTGAAAAGCCACAATAAGATTTCCCTGGAGCCTTCTCTTCTCTGGGTTGAACAACCCCAACTCTCTCAGCCTTTCTTCATAGGAGGGGTGTTTCCAGCCCTCATAATTTTTGTGGCCCTCCTCTAGACCTGCTTTAACAGACGTATGTCTGTCTTGTACTGGGGACAGGGTAGTTTAGTGCAAGAATCCTGGCCATTAGCATTCATCTCCTACCTGACACAGATGTCTAAAAAGCTGCAGAGATTTCTTGTCCATCTCTCCTCTGGATAGCACATGGCATCGAAGATACAACAAAGCGTTCACTAAGAGCTGTTCCAGAGTTGGGCAAGGATGCTCTGCTCCCTCAGATTCTACTTCAGAGTGCTTCAGAGCATACTTTTTAAGACCATGAAGGACCTCAACTGAATTCACCGAGCATAAAATTTCTGCACGAGCAAAGTAAGTGGGGAAGGCACAGTTAACAGAAGGAAATGTCAACAAAGAAGTGAGGAGGTTGGTCAGATCAGCTGGACGCACAAAACTTTTGAGCGCTGCATAAGCTTCAGAAGCCACTAATCGCATGCCATGTTGCAACTGTAAGATGGCAGCTTGGAGTGGAATGATGGCATCAGGGAATACAGCATACTCCTCTGCCAGGTGTTTTCTAAACTGATGGTGTGACTGTTGCCAAGATGCTTCTTCATTTAACAGGTTTTGTATTGCCTGGAGTGATTTAGGTCTTTCCCCACGGAGGAACTGTAGAAGGCGGGCTAAAAGATCTTGGACTGCAGAAACCCGTGCTATGCTGTTGATGTACTGGTGAGCCTCCTGGTATAAGCAATCATAGGATGGAGCTGGAGGCCTGAAAGCCTTTTTTCTGGAAAGACTGTTTATTTGCTCCTTCAACCTTTGCATTCTTTCATGCAACAGTCTGTTGAGAAATAACATTGACTGGTTTAGACATAAAAACATATTTCATATAAACATGTTTATATATATCTAACATAACAGTTAAATAAATAAAAAGATTCAACAGAAATATTCTGCTACTTCGTGTGAAACAGCAAATATGGAAAAAGAAAAAGAAGCAACACCCATATAATACACATATGTACTTCTCTTTTTTCCCCCCACACTTCAACAAACTTCAATTACTTTTTTGCTTGTTACCTGACAGCTCTGTGGGCATTAAGGAACAAGTGGTATCACTGGAAGCAATTGGTAAAAATCAGCCATTCAGAGCTTGCTTTCAATGACTATCATTCTCCTTAAGCAATAGCAGAGGACTATCAGATCCTCTACATGTATAATAATGAAAATGAAAACCTTCACTAATAGTGAAAAAGAATTAATAATACACAGTTTTTATCTCCATTACAAGGAACACCTGGAAATCTGCACAAAGGAGGAATCTCTGTTCACTTAAGATTTCCTCCCCAAGTTCCTCAGACTAAACCCCGCCCCCCCCCAAAAATGGCTACACATTCAAGGTCAAGTTGGACAGGGCTCTGAGCAATCTGATCTGGTTGCAGATGTCCCTGCTCACTGCAGGGGGGTTGGAACTAGATGACCTTGAAAGGTCCCTTCCAACCCAAACCATCCTATGAGTCTATAAATTCTGAATGTCAGTGTACTCTATGTGTTACAATACTTAATTAATTCACAGCACCAGAGGCAAAAGCTGTTGCTAAAATACGTATCAGGAGATTTCTAACCAGTACAAATCAGTCCAAAAACTCTGCAAAATAGCACTGGGACCTATTGATGTCTTAGAGTTACAGTGATAGATGCACATTCCACCTCATTTCAATTTGATGACAATATTGTCACATTTTAATGAAACTGCCATAATTTAGATGCATGGCTTTACTTTCACTTCTAGGCATAGCTGCAATTTTATGAAGATATGAAGGCCACTGCTTTAATTGATGTATTTATAGCAGTACAAAGTGTGTACAAACAATTCCTGAGTCACTGCAAGTAAACAGAACAGCTTCTGTATTTTTCTTCATCATCTCAATATGCAAATTGATGCTTTCAAATCAGCAGCCCTTATTTCCAAAGAACACAAAAATTGTTAATCTGTGGAAAAAACATGCTCTGGGGCCTGAGCTTCCAAAGATGAAGTTTCCAATTTGAAAGAGAAGAGTTAAGTGTCTGAAACGTTACCTGAGATGAGGATGAATATAGTTGCTGACTGCTTCATCTTCAATACCTTTTCCTGTATGCAGCTGGGATGACAAATCACTTGTTTTCCATTCACACTCCAGCTGGTATAACTAAAAAGGAAATACTAAATCATTCTCTGAGGTTCTGGTTTTGGTAACCAAATAGGTTGCATTGGGTTTGCGTGGCAAGCTTTTGGTTGTGGTGGGGTGGGGGCTACAGGGGCGACTTCTGTGAGAAGCTGCCAGAAGCTTCCCCCATGTCCGATGCAGCCAGTGCCAGCCAGCTCCAAAATGGACCTGCTGCTGGCCAAGGCCAAACCCATCAGCAATGGTGGTAGCACCTCTGGGATAACACATTTAAGAACAGAGAAAAAAGCTGCTGTGCAACTGCAGCCAGAAGAGATGGTTGAGAACATGTGAGAAACAACTCTGCAGACACTAAGGCCAGTGAAGAAGAAGGGGGAGGAGGTGCTCCAGGGACCAGAGCATTGTAAAGACCATGGTGAGGCAGGCTGTCCCCCTGCAGCCCATGGAGGACCATCACAGTGGAGAAGAGATCCACCTGCAGCCTGTGGAGGACTCCACACCAGAGCAGGTGGCTGCACCCAAAGCTGTGACCCTGTGGAAAGCCCGCACTGGAGCAGGCTCGTGGTAGAACCTGTAGCCCCATGGAGGGAGGAGCCCAGGCTGGAGCAGGTTTTCTGGCAGGACTTGTGACCCTGTGGGGGACCTGCACTTGAGCAATCTGTTCCTGAAGGACTGTACCCCATGGAAAGGACCGACTCTGGAGCAGTTAATGAAGAACTGCAGCCCGTGGGAATGACCCACATTGGAGCAGCTTGTGGAGGACTGTCTCCTGTGAGAGGGACCCCATGCTGGAGAAGGTGAAGAATGTGGGGAGTCCTTCCTCTGAGGAGGAAGGAGCAGCAGAGACAACATGTGATGAACTGACAGAAACCCCTATTCCCTGTCCCCCTGTGCTGCTCAGGGAGGAGGTAGAGAAAATCAGTAGTGAAGTTGAAGAAGGGAGGGCTGGGCAGAAGGTGTTTTAAGATTTATTTTTTATTTCATTACTCTTCTCTGATTTGATTGGTAATAAATTAAACTAATTTTGCCAAGCTGAGTCTTGTTTTGCCTGAGACTGTAATTGTCAAGTGATCTCCTTGTCCTTATCTCTACCCACAAGCCTGCTGTTATATTTCCTCTGCCCTGTCCAGCTGACGAGAGCAACGACAGAGCAGCTTTGGTGGGTACCTGGCATCCAGCCAGGATCAACCCACCACATTCCATTTTGGCACCCAATATGGGGCATAAGGAATTTGAGATAAGGATAGTAACTGGGAGAGGTAACAGGCAAAACATGGACTGAACACAGCTAGAAAGCAAAGAGCAGAATGATTGTGGGGAATTTCTGTTGTAATTGTGGTGAAGGGACAAGGGGTGGATAGTGTGTGAATTGTCCACTCTCGTTTGGTGTTTTGATGATGTTATTTTGATTTTGGTGTGAGGAATTCTTCTTGTTGATGTGAATGAAGTTTGTGAAGATTGTGTGATGAATGTGTATTTTAATGAAAATTTGGAAAAATCTGATTCATGGAGGATATTAAAAAGTTATAACTATATAGTTTAAAAAACATGACTAAAGATTTGCCCAAGAACGCCCAAGGCAAACTCATTTGCATTGATTTCATATGTTATGGAGGTAAAAGCCAACTCCACTCCACACTCACCTCTTCTTTTGTATACTTGAGCTTGTATTCTCTTTTAACAGCTGGATCAAACCTGGTCTGGGGAAGCCACACCTGGATCTGCACCAAACCAATATTCACCCAGAGGCTTCCTCGCCAGGCTGTCTCTGGTAACTCCTGAAGCCCTTCCCCAAAGAACTGCTGCAAGCAAGTGAGCAGGAGAAACAAGAATTCCTTAGGAAGTAACTCCTGATCAGTGATGCTTCCAAGTATCTTGAGAAGATACTCATATGCAACAGGATCCTTGAGGTAGAGCTTCTCACAGCACTCCAAAAATTTGTCTTGAAGATCCACTGGAACCAGATCTACCAGGGCAGAGAGCTGTCTGCCTAGCATTATTCCTTGCAGTCTTGCATCTGTGTATCTGCAGGCAAAGGAATGAAAAAAGTTTACACATGGGAAGCAAACTTCTGTGACATGCCTGTCTTAAACGTGTACGTGAAAGAGAGGTCTTAATACCTAAAGTCTGCTATTGAAGAGACAGCCAGGTTGGTCCACAGTACTGTGCTGACTTCGTGAAGCTGCTGTGCTCTCTCCATCCATTCTCCTAGTGTCACATGGGATGATGATAGAACAGGAAGCCCACTCACATCCCACTGGCTTGTCTTGCTGCTGCTAGTTAGAATTTCAAAGAAGCACTTTGAGAAAACGGCTCGGGTCAAAATACCTGGGCCCTAAATTAAGAGATTAAGAGTTAGATTGTTCAGATGCAGCTTACACTGACTATGCTAGAACTTACAGTATTGCTTTAGAAATTATTTCATAAAAGAGCATTCAGTCTAGTTGTTTGATTACATCAAAAGAGACAAACCTTCAGAGAGCAGTTAATACGGGATTTAGAAAAGTTATTTTCCTCTGTTGCAGGTAGTGGCCTCCAAGTCAACCAGTAGTCTGGGTCTGTGGTGAAAGTACTACTCCAAAAGGATGCTAATGCAGCAGTAACTAGTTGAGATGACAGAACAGACATTTCTTCAGGGGATATCTAAGGAGAGAGAAAAACCTAGAGCTGAGAATAATTTACAGGAAGCAAAAGAGAATCAAGCACACACACACACACACACGAAAAAAAGAGTACGACACTTTTTCAGTAGGGATATTACAAGATATTCCTGAAGTTCCTTTTCAAATTCAGATAGCATTTGCTTGCATCTCTTCTCAACACAGAGTCCACTTCCTGAGGTCTGCACTGCCTCCTTCTGTCTATGAATATGCAGTGTGTTTACAGAGCAAGTTTTCAGAATACAGCCTCTAGTCTACAACTGTGCAACCTTCTGTTACAATACACAAGGTTGCATAAGCATGAAACAGATAAAGCTACCCCATATTCTGCTCTGAAGCATTTAAAGTTAACTTACTCATTTCCTGAGCTTTGTGGAACACAACCACCACTGTATCATAGCTAAATATTAACTGATCAGAATTTCTCTGACATACTAAATGCTCTACAGAAAATGCATCAAATAACTGTCTCAGTCTACCTGATTTGCAACACAGACCTAAAAAAAAAATAAATTAGAGGCACAGGAACAGAGGCAAGTATTTTTCAGCATAAAATTATTCTGAATACACAGGAACAACCAGGCTGGCACCTGCTTTTTAATTTCCTGCTTTCCATTAGGTGACAGATGAACGGAACAATGGTACCAAACTAGATTATATAGAACTATGTTATTTAAGACTTTGTTGTGTTTGATTAATGTTTTAATGTTGTGTTTTAATTACGTTTCTTGCAGGTTCAAAGTTAATAACCTTTCCTATTAATAGAAGAAACAATTATTGTCAGGCACAGGTAGAAAAACTGCACGGCAAAAATCTTACAGACATATACTTATTTTGCAAAGTCTGTTGAAAACTTCTGCAAGACTAATTAAACTAAAACTTGTTCTTACATTATTAAGGTGTAACAAGTGCCACAGTCCAGATAGCTGGTGAGAAGCAGCTGGTGTCAACTTCAGGGAAAAAGTTATAAGCTGAACTAGATCTGAACATACGCTTAGTTCTTGACTGCAGTTCTCCCTGTAGCAGGTAAAACAAACACAACCCAAGTAATGCGTTAGCAGAGCACACAAAATAAATCATTTAGATAGTAAAACAAATTTAAAATGGCAGGCAAAGTCATAATAACAAAGACTTCCTGAAAGGTTAAAATAACAGCATTTTAAATGTTGGAGAAGAACAAACACTCAAATAATACTCAAAACACTTGCACCCTTCAAAGTTGGAAAAATCTAAATACAACAGAAGGGAGAAGAAGTGACATCTTCTGTAGCTATAAGCTACAAGTTCAGCAAAACATAGAAAACATTTGGAGACAAATTCTTCTAGCTTTATAGTTCTTGAGAAAATCAGAACTTTTCAGAATTCAAGAGTTAATCAGTGATTCTAGGAGTCTCATTCCACAAAAAAATTACTTTTACTGAAATCTATAAATGAAGAGGTCTCTTTTAAGGAATGGTAAAATGGTTCAAAATTAAATACACTTGGACCCTTAAAACGACACTAACTTCTGAAATTAATAACATTAATTTAAACTACAAGGATATGTGTGTAGTTTACATGAAAGGAAGCAAGCATGCTAGCGTACTTTCTCCATCATCAGGTTTAATTCAGTCTTTCTGCAATAGCCCCCAGCAACATGGCAATAAACATTTTCATGTTAATTCCTAATATGAAGGAGTCTTCTGTTCCATCAAAGGTAAAATACTATGTACCATTTACTACATAAAAGGCTTTAGTTTTCCTTCACCTAGAATCCATTCTACCATTAATAAAGCAATTTCTGGAGTCTAATGTGTTTCATTTCAAGGGGGTTTGGACATCAGCATTCCTGTATGTGCATCAATAAAGTAAGTTAGAAAAGAAGAAAACTACCTCCTCATTATAACAGTAAACTACTCTCTGCTGGTACTTTTTATAGCTGCTAAGAGCAATTCTGCATGCAGACAAGGATGTAGACAACCATGTGTGCACCACAGACATATATATGTATATACACACAGATATGTACACACACACAGATTTACATACAAATGTAAAGTACCAAAGTTATAGCTTTAGCTAGGGATTCTGAATCTTATGAAAGGAATATAGGATTTCTTTATCCAACTGTCTTCTTACCTTCTTGCACAAGCCTTGGCCACATAATCTGCTGTCAGTTTGTACTGCCAGAGCATGCCTAGGCATTCCATTGCAGGCCACAGCTGAACCCGACTGCAGAGCTGGTTTAACAAGGCAGGGTCTAACTGGCTGGAGATGGTACCTTCAGTAAACCTTTCTTCTGAATGACTACATATAACTCCTTCTGCTCTCAGCTGTGAATGTACAGCTTTCAAAAAAATCTTTAGTTGACCTGTTTGACAGAGTACAAGAGGCACATAAATGCATGTACTATATTTCTTGCCAGTGAACATTTTGCCTCCTTTCAATTTGTATACAAAAAGAATGGAGATGGTAGAAATGTGTTAGGCTATTCAAAAGTGTTACCTACCCAGACTAACATCTTCTAAATTATTAGCTCTAATTATCAGGCCATCAGCTTGCAGCAATGCTTTCTTCATCTGCCATCCAGTTGCAGCAATTTTCAGACAGCACATTTTTTCCTGACACCTACTTTCTCCAAAGACCATTCTTAGCTCCAAGATGTTAAGTGGTTTGCTGAGAACTTTTAACTGAGAAAAACATTCCATGCCCAGTTTATCCTAGAAATACGAAAAGGACATTTGAACAAGTGACAATTTGTTTCAGCGGTGCTAATAAAACAACAAACAAGATCTGTGACTGCAGCCAGAACTAAGATTTCAAATTCACATGCACACAATTGAAGCATAAGTATATATAAACCAACCTGCAACAACTTAACAATAATTCTTTTTTAGCCCTACTCAATACAGCAAGACGACAGAAATTGAAACAGTTGGCCACAATTCCTCCTTGTCAAGTTTGGTTTTTTTTTCCTTCATGAAGAAACTACATAGGTTAGACAAACAATACATCAACAAGGTAACTTACCTAAACTAAGGGCAAGAAATACACAAATTAATAAAAAACTCCAGAAGCTACTGTCACTTGAAAGAAATTGGCATTTTACACCTGCAATTTAAATACATTTGGATGCCCAGAAAAACCTCCTAAAGTTCTCAGTAAGCACTGAGTGTTCTTTGAAGTCACACAAAGAACTACATGCATTTTTGAACAGCTAAGTATCTGTCACAGATAAGGCCATAAAAGCCTAGGTCTAATTACTAATCACCAACATGAGCAACCTACATGTCTACCTGCATCCTGCTTTTAAAAAGGGATTTATATTCTTTAGAAAATTTTCCTGTAAGATATATTTTACTGAATGACACAAATTGGTGAAATAACTTAAGAAAATAAAAAACTGTCAGAGTTAAGAGGCTTTGTCTTGGTAAGTCATAAGGCAGCCCCACCCTACGCTGTAAAAAAGGAAGTACATGTTCTATTCCCTATACACATATGTTCACTAAATAAGCAAGTGGAATACTGATATTCACAAGTCTCCAGAACAGAGCAAGTAGTAATATTTTTATGTTTGTCCACCACTCTATATTAAATAACTCCTATCTACACTAGCATAACTAATAGGAGAAATGCTATCTGGATAATTGAAATATTTTCACATAAAAAAGATGAACATTAATATATGATGAAATTGTTTTTTTAAATCAATCTAACAAATCCAAAAGGAATGTATTTTTGCTGGCCTGGAAAGCAAGTGCTACAGATATTTACCATTATTTTAAAGCATATTTGGACATTGCTGGAAATACAAGTCTTTTGCAAACAGCGTACCAATACCTTAAAAGGAAGGGGCCTTCCTAGAGACTTCTGTAATATCTTCATATTAGCAGAAATACCAGCAGGACTGGCCAAGCAGCTCTGCATCTGCTGTGAAACAGACTGAATTTCCCTGGAAACCCTTGGAGATTAAAACAAAAAAAGCCCACAGAGTTAACTCAGAATTTGAGAAAAAAAGGCAAAAAGACTGAAGAGAGAGGTGAGTATCTTCTCTTAAACTTCCACTAAAGGGTCAACTTAACTTTAAAGTACAGAAAACGATTAAAAATTCTTAATGATTTTTTGGGCAAGAAGCCCAATGCTGAACTTTAAAAATTAACAGCTATATAATACATCACACTTGCATTGCTAATGGAACACAACTTGGACACTAACTAACAGTAAGCAATGTTAATTAGCTATAATACTAACAAAAGGGTAATTTATACAACCATTTAACAGAAATACAAACCAAAGCCACTCACTTGTGCTGGTCTGATCCAATAAGCATCTGAGGAATTCTGTCAATTAGATGCTTCATAACCCAGTGCCAGTGGAGAGACAGAAGTGACAACCCTGGCGAATCCACTGTCAGAGTGTCAGAGACTGCCCAGAAGCGGTCACGCCACAGCAAGCCATATAAAATCTAGCAACAAGCCAAAAAGGTTACAGTTTATCCGTAGCTGAGCCCTACGTCTTACAGAACACCTCCTACTTCAAGCAAGAAAAAAATACAAAACCACTGTCACTTCCATTAATTTTGGAATCATGCAATGCTTCTTACTTAGTGGCACACAACTAGTGTTCAACTATGTGTTTTCTGAAAATACAGCAGGGCTCTGCTGGCAGGTGGAACTACACAAGTCCAAACCCAGTAAGCCCTGTACCAAGTCTACAATATCACTGTCAGATTTCAGCAAAATGATCATTATGGTCTGAAAAGGGAGAAGGAGAAGTGAACCACCCCTGTGACAGGTATGTCAGAAGTTCAGGTTCAGATATCTTTATCTGAGATGGATGTAGATATCCCCTTTACCATTAGTGGACAGAAACAGGCACTTCTATGGCACAATGGGTATCTAGGTCCCAAGTGTGTAGATTTAGGTAAGATAACTCCCACCCTGAGTATCTGCAGGCTGAAAACCTACTTTCCACACAGAATAAATGAGAAGACAGAGCACTAATACAGCCACTGAAATAAACATGATACTCGCCTGGTGTCAGGCATATTCTGAACACCAACAGAAACACTGTGGTTTAATTCATGGTCCCTGAAACTAAAGAGAGTGTTCTGCACACTGTCTGATTTCACATAACTTCCACAAATGTACTATGAAAAGTCTACTCACATCATGCATGTCCTCATCACTTAAGGCCACTTGAGTAGACTTCACCCAGTGAAATGCAAATGCATCCCAAAGTTCAAAGAAAGCAGCAAGGTTGACCACGACTGCGTGAGGAAGGCAGTTGTAACTTCCTGGATCTGAGGTTTGGAGGGAAAGAAAGGGAGAAACTGAATCCTTCAACCATATAACATGACAAGTAAAGGTCAATTTCTGATCACTAAACCCTCTCTGTGAATGGAGGGTTATAGCTAAGAATGGAGGAATATAGCTAAGAAACAAAGTAACGAAAAGTACTCCTTCACTGGTTGTACAAAGAAAAAATCTGAATATAGCTAAGAAACAAAGTAACGAAAAGTACTCCCTCACTGGTTGTACAATTCTCTGTCACCTCAACACATTTAATATTAAAAAAAAAATCCATAATGAAGGAAATATTGATCAATTGCTTCTATGCAACATAATTTCATCACTAAATTTTCCCCCTTTGTTTTAGAAGTAAACATCCTAATTACGTAAAATAGAAAGAGGATTAGAACAAAAGCACAACTGAAGAACTTGGTTATTCTTACTAGCTAAAGACAAAATGCAATTCCAGCTTCTCTCCACCATCTTCCTAAAGTTTAGATAATTAAGAGAGAAATGACATGCACTCATTACCTAGTAAAGGCTGGACATAAATGCTGTAGCAGAATGGTACATCTAATTTAAGAATAATGCCTTACATATCATATTAGTACTCATCCAACTGCCTTGCATTCACACAATCTTCCTTTGCACATTCACGACACACCATGTTTAAAGTACACGTTTCATAACAGAGCAAATTAACCACATTTCAAATTGACCATAGAGCCAAAAGGAACAGTGAAAATCAACCCACCTTTGCGGAAATCTAGAGACATTCTTAAGACGCTGTTTCTTGGCTTCTTGCTGGTAATCAAATTCTTCTCCATGTAGCTTCTTTTTTCTCGGTCAAGAAATAATACTGCTCTGAATGAAAAATCAACTTGTTAGAAATTCAGTACCATTTTAAAGCCTCTGCCTTATGAGAATGGTGAACTACAAAGTGACATTGATATTTCACAAAGTGACATGGATATTACGAAACAAGAATCAACTGCACCATAACTAACTGCCTGAATATGGTTCCTGCAGAAGCAAGCTTCACAAAGATCAGATTCCTGACTTCAGCAATCACTAGGAAGGAAAAAGCAGCGAGCTCCTAAGTAGATCAACACCACCACCTGTAGGATATGTGAGCAGCTGCTTCCTTACACTGTAACTGCAAAATCTGCGTACTTTTTGCTCGTATTAGGAAAAGCAATCCAAATCCAAAAGCAGAACAACTAAAGTTTTATGTGAGAGATTTTACATTGCTGCTTCTGCCTCGTTTATGTTTTATCCCACAGTTCTGGTTTGTCCTTGAAGTATTCCAGTCTATATGGAATGCTAGAAGTCCTGCTCCCTATATTAAGTGATCAGTTTTAGTCTGCATCCACAGAAAATAGAAGCAAAGAGTTTCAATACCTGTTTGAAACCTCTGCCTAGTATTTCAGATCACATCTATCAAAACCTAAAAAACACACTTGGCAGATACTGCAAGTGTTTACACAGCACTGATTACAGTCATCAGACAATCCTCACAACCTTTTTTTGTAACCCACCGATTTGCTACAGACTTCAAAAGGATCAGAAGCTGATCTGTGTGTTCCATTTCTGTATCAAAGTTCATCGAATTTCTAATGATATCCAAAAACTGCATATTCCATCTTGGGTCCAGAGGTATCACATGTTCATCTGGGAAGGCAGACAAGACAAGACAGCAGTGGAAACATTATTCAGTGAAAGACTTTCCTTGATCCTCCTGCTTATGCAAGAACGTTAGGG
>NW_010326411.1:34850-57292 GCF_000700745.2 Antrostomus carolinensis
AGCTCCCTTACTCCAGATACCCAAACAGAAAAGCATTAAGTTGACTGCAGGTTCTGTAAAGAGAACAGTGAAAGCAAATTAATGAGTGGTCAGAGTACGCCAAAAGAAAGCCTGAAAACTCAAGTCCAACTCCCTTTTCCTTCACAGTCCAGGTGAGGTAACTAGGACCATCCTTAAAGGGTCCAGTATCACTGTATGTGGCTTTCACGCACCTAACAAGCTTGGAAAGAAAACCAAAGGCCTGAGCTTCCTGTAAAACACCCAGGGAAAATTGCATATGATGAATGCATTTAATTGTCATATTTGCAGTTCTAGACAGCAAGAATGGTTTTGTTATTATTTCTTTTGCAACAAAAGCAATGCAGTTAGAATTTAGCCCTTGTTTTGTTACACACATTTCCTAAGAAGTGTTGCAGTGTGTTGTCCTGGTTTTTAGCCGGGACAGAACTAGGTTTCTTTTTAGTAGCTAGAGTAGAGCTGTGTTTTCCTTTCAGCCTGGGATTTGTTATGAGAGAGCCACTGATAACACACCAGTGTTTGCATTTTTGTCACTGGAAGTGAAGGACTTCATGTTTGTTAGTCTACAAGCCCAAGATCTAAGGGGGGTGAGGCATATTTAAATTAATAAGCTAAATTGGTGTTTGGATATGCCAATGGGATATTCCATATCATATCACGTCATGTTCAGTATATTAATGAGGGTCTTTTCCTCTTTTTGCTCTCTCTGACTTTTGCTCTTGCTCAGTTTCAGTTTGGGATTGTCGCTCCTCTGGGATCGGGCTGGTCTTGGTCAGTAGGTGGTGAGCAATTGCACTGTGTATCACTCATTTGCATATTTTATTACTATTATTATCATCATTAGTATTTTAATATCAGTATTATTTTAAGTTTTATTTTATTTCAATTATTAAATTGTTCTTATCTCAACCTACAAGTCTCCTTACCCTCGTCCCCAGTCCTCTCTGTCCCCTGGGGGTGGGGAGGAGCGAGCGAATGGCTGTGTTTGGCTGCTGGCCAAGTCCCGGCCAAGTCAAACCACCACATGTGTTCAGAGAACAAACAAAGACAGCACCAATGTCATACATCAATTGCCTCACATCAGTTTTTGTCAGAAGTACCTGTCATAGTTGGCTGTAGCAACTTGATCATGTTACTGACTCCAGACGAGAGGGGACTGGCATAGAAACTACCAAGGGCTACAGCAGCTGCTTCCAGCTGAATCCGCACTGAATCTGTAGGTGAAAGGGAGAGAACGCAGGTGTAAAAGAGCATTTAGTACAAATAAATACTAATAACTTCAACTGGGCCAGCAAAAGCATCCTGAATCTCATCTGTGCATGCACTCCAGACATGCTCTTTGCTCCTATTTTGTATTAGCTCCAAGAGGTCTTAAAAGCTGTCAGAATCTCATAGCCAAAGAAATAAATCCAGTAAATGTTCTAATTAAACTGGTGATACTTCATGTATGCTATTAAAAATAGGGTTTGTGAAAATCCATGAGTTTACCATTTTTTCTTTTTTTTTTTCAAAATTAAAAACAAACAACAAATCACATAAGAGCATATGTGTAATTAAAGTAACTTTCTAGATATTTTCTAGTTTATAGACACACCTGCCTGAAAAGACAGCAAGATCAAGGGGGTGCAATCCCACTCATGTAGGGACAATACAGTCTGAGATTTCACACTATACAAGGAAACTAAGTATGTGAATTACTTGGACTAATGCCTGTCTAAATTCTCCACAGGTTTAATGTGATTAATGCAATTAAGCAATGAAGACTTCATCTCAGCTGCTATCCTGAACCTTCAGGCAATGCAGCTTTAAGAAATCTCAGTTCTGCAGTCTTGTGGATTTCTAAATTAATTTGTAGTTTAACACTGAATAAACAGAAGGCATTTTATTGCTTTTACTGTCACTATCATAAAAAAAACATAGTAAAGAGAAAGGTGTGTTTGCTGACATTGACCAAGAGGTGTCCAAAAATAACTGTAACTCGGAAGCAGTACAAGTTACATGCATGCTTGAATAGTAAAAGGCAATGTTTAGCCCAGTCTCCTGCTGTCCCTAACACGCACAACCTGTTTCTGTCTTTCCCTGGAGCCTCAATGCCCTTGATTTAGTGTGGACAATTGAGGACTTTCATATCAGATCATTTGAATGGTCTAGAAGTTTTCATAGAAGTCTTATGATTTGTGAAAACATAATAAATCAGCCCTTAGGCAAAAGAGAAAGTTAAATAATTACTTACCAAGCACCTGTGGCAGATTTTTAGCTAAGGAGTTAAGCCATTTAACTCTCAATGTCCAGTCTTGATTGGTTGCCTTTTCTATGAACAATTTCACTGAAGCCTGGAGAACTTCAATTCTGTCCATCCAGTTTGCATCTATCTCAGTGGCACTGAATTTGAGACTCTCAGGATTAGTGGATGCCATAATTTTCTGAAGGTCTTGCAGAGTCAGTGGTAGTGTCCTGAAACACAAAGAAGTGAAGTCCAGCAAACAAGGGCTCAAACTGCCAGTTCCAGGAAATAACATATTTAGCAAGTCAAGCTACTCAGCATGCAACCATCTTTAGGCAAGAAGGCAGCAATGCAATAATATCTCATTTTTTCTTTATTGAGCTTTAAAGCCAGTTTCCAACTTCAAATCAGTTGGGGGTGTCTACTATTAGAAAGTCATTGCCAAAGAATTCACGCAGTTCCAGAAGTGAATACGTGCAACATTTCACTGAGAAATTATAACTGATTTGTGCACCAGAAGGTAAGTTAAAAAAGACAAGGAAAGAAGTGTCATTGATAAAAAACGCTAAGATTTACAATTTCAACACTAACTTAGCACTAACTTCTACTTGCTTCCACTGGAAGCAAGCCACAGTAATTGTCCACAGTAGGTCACTAAGTAAAGCAGGCAGGAAGGAAGATTTTGCACCTGTGTTGTGGAAATAACAGCTATATGGCTCAAGAAATCATTAAAACAGTTCTTGCATATGGCTCCTGCACATGAGACTTCTTTCAAACAGCCATTCAAAGAAAGAAATTTGATTTTTCACTTGAAACTACTGCACCTAAAATAACTGATAACTGTTTACATGAAAGCAGGAAGGATCATTAGTATATTTAAAATTATTTAAATATTCATTTTTTTAAAGCTTGGAAGGAAACTGAAGGAAGGGATTTTTGGGGCTCTTACTGCCTTCTAAACCCAGTGCTTGCTTTCAGATTTTCTGCTAAATGTCTACTCCTAACTCAACTCAAAGTGGGTCAAATGTACTTGTTGAAGATTGAGTAAAGTATTTGCAACCGAAGAATAAACCAGTAAATAATTAAAATTGTATTTGTAGCAATAAAGGTAACGGGAGCCTCTGTTACAGAGTGTGACTATCACGGTCTGCCCACACAATTTGCTCAAGATAAAGTTTTGCAGGGAACAGTGACATGTCAGCAGTATTTCATGCTTGTCTTGTTTCTTACTCATTTATTAAGACAAAAAGTGTTTCTTGCCTACCTGCAGTTTTTAAGGTTTAGTCTGTTCAGACAATACATTAGGACCTGTGCATCACTCCGGACTGTGGAAAGAAGTGAGTCTTCAGCTGCAAACAGACCTGTAGGTAGGGAGTCTGGCCACAATCCCATTGCTAGCAAGGAGTCACCCCAAGTTTCATGGGAAGCCAGAGATGAAGCATGCTTCGTAACCACTTCTAACACAAGCTACAACAAACAACCAAAAAGCAGTTTAGAATCATATTCAAACATGTATTCAAGTACAACAGCTCAGGGAACTCTTTACTTACATGTATTTATTATGAAATCATGATAAACCAAGCGTTCTACAAACATTATATAATCTGCACCATCAAAGAACCAAAACATTCCAACCAAAAGTGAAATAACATACTGTACAGTTTAAAATAGGAAGTGAATATTGCTATCTCCAGATGACAGTGGGCACAGTGTTTCAGACTAATCACTATTAATATCCCAAAATCTCAGCTGAAGCTGATAAAAAAACAAGTAAGCCTCAGAGTCCAACTTATATATTCTGTCTCCCTTATGCTGCAAAAGAGCGAGGCACTATCTACAAAATGTCCATCAAACCATATTTATCCCCTGGGGAATATCTCAATAAGCACATCCCAGACTGCCAGTCTTCATACAGCTCTCACTCATCTGACCTCTGTTTTCAGTAGCATGCCACCAGGTTGAGAAAATGTCATGAAAGGACAGGTGACAGCTGAAATTCACTGTACTTCACAAATCAATAAAAAAACCCCCCCAAAACCAAACATTTCTGGAGCTTCAGCTGACCTGTTAGAGTAAGTTACATGCAGAACTATACTGTTTAGACTAGAGTCAAAAAAGGCTCAGAATCTAAAAGATACAGAAAATGTCCCAATACCATTTAACCTCTCCTCTTCATCACCTAACAGATGCATGAGAAGATGTTTAAAATTGTTTGGTTCATCTTTGCAGGAAAAACCATCTTCATCAATGCCCTGATTCAGACACTTAGGAAACAGAGGCTCTCAAACACTAGCCTCATTAAATGGTATTTTTCACATATCTAGATGATATAAGAAAAGTTTTCAAATACAGGACTTTTACCTTTTGGTTAATCTGCAGTTGTTGTGAGCGGACATAAACTTCCCAACAGGCTCTGTAAAAAGACTTTGCTAATCCAAGTCCTCTTTGTATCTGCTGCACAATTAACACAGCAGCCTGAAGCAGAGGTGACAAAGATGACACAGAACCTGAAAGACACACAGCATTTAGGGCGATATGATTGTTTAGTAATTGTCAGCCCTTTAACCCTCTGAGGTCAAACATCACTTTAGACCCTGAGAAAGATCTAAAGCAAATGAATGCTACTGGGTCCTTAAAATTGAATGGGTTCTTCCCAAGGCTAGTAAGAAAATCTGACAAGACTGTAAATAACAGGTGAGCAGCTCAAAATAACATGTCAAGCAGTTGAAATTAATGAAAATCAGTGTCATCTTGCTTCAAAGAACAACCAGAATAGGCTTTGTGCAAATCCTCTATTTCACTGATTTTCACCTAGAATATATTGCCTTCCCTATAGCAATAGACAACTGACACATGTCAGTGTTTGATGTCTCTCTCTTACAAAGCACTCCAGGTACCATCTTTTTATGATTTGGGACTACTTCTTGAGAACACAAAAAACCAACCCAAAACAACTTGATTATACTTTCATGCCTTTACTTATATCAGGACATAACAAAATAAAATAACCAAGCTTTAATATTAAAGAGTTCATCTAAATGTATGTAGTGAGCCCAGGATGTGAGCAAATACTGAACAGACTTTTCTTACCTGCTACTGCTGCCTTGGTTTCTGAATGCACAGCCATCAGTGCATCACAGACACTATCTCCCACTAAACCCAAACCATGCAGGAGTAACTTCAAATCCAGATTGTCCAATACATTTCCATCATTCTCCCCGGGAATGTAAATCTCAATCCCACGATTCCGCATGGCTCTGGATATTTCCCCATGAACAGGATCCATGGAAAGAAAAAGCCTGTTGGATATTAGAATAGTTCAGCTGGAAGGCACCTACAATGATCATCTAGTCCAACTGCCTTACATTATTAAGATGTAACTTAGGGCTTTAAACTAGCACTCAGGAACCACCAAATCTGCTCTTCCATAAAGTAAATTCATCTTCATAAAAACAGGGACACTGATATAGAAAGCCAGAGACATCTACTGAACTTAAATGAGAAATCTGTATAATAATTATACTTTGAAATTAACCACGGATATATTGCATCATTTTTAACTCAGTTGTATATGAGCTATGTCTATTTTATCATTTGTCTACTTACAAAAAAAGTTAAACTACACCTCTGAGCTATAAAGAACACTTTTAAAAGTCTTAACAACAGCTTCAGATAAATTTGTGCTATTTAAAAACCAAAGCAGACATCTCAAAAGCAAGGATCAAAAAAACCTTCTGAAATACAATTCAGCAAAAATAAGTTTCTGAAAAGTCAAAGATCTTGTTTCCAATTCAGAGGAACCAGAGCGCATCAGTCCCAATATTCTCTTCATGAATTTATAAAAGGTAGGAATTATACAGAATAGTCTGTATGTTCTCCTCCCATCTCCCTCAGAAACTACTTCAGGTCTGAGAGAACAGAGACTGTCTGTTTGGGGGTGGGGTTATTTTAGGGTTTTTCTGTTAGGGTTTTTTGTTGGTTTTATTTATTATTTATAAATAAAATTTAAGTTCTGTCACTGCAGGAAATTCAAATTTATGGATGAGATGGAAAAAGCTAGGAAGATTATGTCCATATAGCAGTTTTCTTTACCAACAAATCTGAATACTACACCATCTTCAACACATGTATTCTCAACCCCATTACAGTGACTCAGGAAAGTGCTTTAATTCTAAATTAGAAATGGAGAATCAAGGCAGAAGTATACTGCTACGAATTTTCCAGTGTAATAGCCTGTGCTGCAACAGGGATATAAAGCCAAGCCTCTTGAGCTCTCTATCATATGCTCATCACAGTGCAGTTTTCTTCCTTGCCAGACAGAGAGTGTCACTACAGTACATTGCAAACTGAACAGTATTCAAAATACCAAAAGACTGGCTCACAGCAGACATTTTTTTCCTAAACCCGCTATTTCATATGAAAAGACAAAAAAGGTAAAAAAAAAAAAAAGGGAAAAGCAAACACCTGCAGTTTGGATGAGGAGCAATTGTAGGAATTGTGCCATCTATCACACCTCTCTCACTCATGGTAAGCACGCCTCCTGGTTCCAGTAAAGCATTCAAGCGGTCCAGCACTGAAGGGCTACATTCAAAAGAAATTCATATTGTTACAAAAAGGTAACAATTTGACCCCTTTCTGCTCTGAAATCAAAATGGTACCAGTCTTAAGCAAAAAGCCAAAAAGATAATTATGTTAAAAGGTAACAGGAAAACTATCAACTGATAAGCTGTCTAAGAATGAAGACATTCTTCCAGAAAATTTAAGTTACTGCTCCCATGTATTCCTCTCAAATGCAGGATGTTCAGTTGTGAACCATACAGTAAGAGGTAAACTAAATTAGGGAGGTCAAGGGATTTAACTCAGTGAAACAAAGCCACTAAGATCTCTTACTTGCAGAAGTTCACATTGTCCATCAACAGCCAGTCTCCAGACTGCAGCGCCTGAACCAACATCCCATCCACCCACTCGAAAGTGCCGTGGCTGTTACGGTCAACAGCCTGGGTCTGCTGCAGTTTGAAACGCCGGAACTGTTCAACCAGGTGAACAAACTCTGAAAGGAAGTGTATCTTACATCAAGACTGACATTACTGAGGTAGCTTCCTGTTCTGTTCAAGAGAAATAGTAGTTATTTTGACAATAAACATATATGCTTCCTACTTTTTAGGGGAACATAACAGCAGGGGCTGCAACGCTTCAAGTAGCCTCCCATGGGCAAAATTCAAGAGGACACATGGGGTTTGCAAGCACAGAGAAACATAAACTAGACTGACCTTCTCCTCCATTAGATGACATTTGATAGATATTAATGCCATATTTTAGACAATGATTTTTTTTTTAAAAAAGGTGAGAAAAAAAACAACACATACATTATTCTGCTACCATTTGTAAAGCTCAGCTGATTAATGTTTCAGATAACAAACAGAAGAATAGAATATCCAAATTCTCTTTCTTAGGAATACAAGATAAGAGCTGTATTGCATCATATGCTGATAGTTCAGTACAGGAGAATTTGAGTGTGGACTACTGATGGCTACCAGGTGTAAATACACAAAAAATAAACCTGAAGAACCATCACCAACCTAACTTTTTCAGAAGCTAGGCTGTTACTTAAGTAGTATGAAGCAACAGTATGGACTATGAAGAACCTATAGAAACACACCCAAGTTTTCTCAAGCTTTCACTGCAGATTTATCACAGAATGGTTTGGCTTGGAAGGGACCTTTAAAGGTCATCTAGTCCAAATTGCCGGCAGTGGGAAAGGACACCTTCACCTAGATCAGGTTGTTCAGAGCCCCATCCATCCTGACCTTGAATGTTTCCAGGGATGGGGCTTCTACCACCTCTCTGGGCAACCTGTCCCAGTGTTTCACCACCCTCGGTGTAAAAAATTTCTACCTTCTCTCAAGTCTAAATCTACCCTCTTTTAGTTTAAAACAATTACCCTTGTCCTATCATATTTATCTTATTTTCTTCAGAGGAATACGTAGTTTTACTTCAAATCACCCACCATACATACCTGCCTTTGAGTAAGAATTTATTTTGTTGTTTAGTCGCTGTGTAAGTACAAGTACTCCCTCCAGTTTGCTCACTAATTCAGCTGTAACACTTCTACTTCCTTCGCACAGAGATTTGGGTTTGTAGTTCAGGATGAAATTGCTCCAGGCACGCAGCACTAGTTCAGCATCATCTGCACAAATTTCTGTCAGGAGAAGACTGTCCCGTACTAGTGTGCTCACAGCATTCTCCACTTTTTCCAACAGGCACTGCCATGGCCTATTGATATCAACCTGCAAACATGCCGTTATGGAGTTAGTTCAACCAGAAGACTTCATTTGGTGCTTAAACACTAAGATTACAGTAGACTGGCCACTGTTAGGTGGGAAGGAGAAATGCTGACATATCACCAAAACCGTATTTACCTGTTCAAATCCACCCAGGAGTTCAGTTGTATCCATTGCACTGTTCATTGCCATGATTTTTAGTCGATGGCCAGTCAGATGGGCCAGCAGCTCAACAAGACTGGTTTTGCCGACAGCTGCCGGGCCCACCAAGATTACCATCCAACTCATGTGCACACATTTCATTATAGACTCAAGGGACTGCAGTGAATGATGCAGAAGTGAGAGACTTCTGCCAGGTCGGGGAATATAGTTGCCACGAGAAAGAACTGAATAACCAATCTGGAAGGAATGAGACACACATGGGTGAGTAATTAAAGAGGTAAATGTGAGCTCAGCTGTGAGAGTTGCTTCTTTCTCTCTCCAGTCACAAAACTTCCAGTCAATAGCTTACCTGAACATTATATGGAGTGATGTGAAACTCCCTGGTTCCTGTATACACATCAGCCTCCTGGCCAAAAATGTCTTTAAACATAGATATAACCTAGAACAGGAGAAAGAGCAAAGAAGAGACTTATCAGTCTTAAGCTATCCATTGTTAAAAAGATTTACTTCTAAAGTAGCATTTCCTCTCAGTTTCACAGCCCTTCAATGGTAACTAACACAGTTTACACACAAGTGTCATTTCATTCAAAGTGCAGCAAGTGATGAAAGTGAGTGTGAGCTGCCCACAGCCACCTCTTCATTAACCACACTTTCCTGCAACTTGAAATACTCTAAGTAATGTTTCTCTTCAACAAAATCCTGAGAAAGAAGTCACTCCTTAAATAAGCTCTTTGATAACACACAAAAATATAACACTACAGGAAGGGGAAGGTAAACCCATGAGAAAAATACCCAGTCACATTAAGTAACTTCAGTGTTACAATCTGAACGGCTTTTAGTTTAATACCATTTAAATGTTGTGAAATTAACAACAGCAAAGGATTTTTAGGCAAGTAGGTGGCAATGGTAGAATAACAACTGCTGTGAATGTGTTTTCTTAGATAAACCTGAAGCAGTGTGTTTAACAGATTGAGGGGAGCAATTTGACAGGCAGATGAAAGAAGTGACAAACAAAAGCCAGTAAAAGAAATCCAAGCCAGAACAATTTAAAAATGCTGTCAGGGAAGGGCACAATTATGGGACATTATTTTTACTTACTGCACTGACACAAATGCTTTTTAACCATAATGTTAAGAATCTCTCCATATCTCAGTGCTATTTCTCTTCTCTGTTCCCTATCTTCTCATTCTCCACAAATATGCATGCAACCCATGCCACTTCTATGTTACTGTTTAGTACAGAATCACACAAGAATATGTTGTATTCAGCTCTGTTTAAGTCCTTTGTTACTCTACTTGCCTTCATTTACACCAGCTTTCTGCTTTTATACTAGGAGGCAATTAAATTGATACTTTAAAGGACCAGGGGAGCAGGTATATATGTTAAACTACAAAACCCCAAAGAAAGCTATTTTTATTTTCTAAGTGGTAATGTCTATGAATGAATCGCGAAGCATCTTACAATTTACACTCGGATTTCTACAAATCCTGACAATCTGAGGAGCAAGGAAGGAGAACACAGAGCTCACTTTTTCTTTGTCCTCCTTGGTTCTCATTCTTTCTCCATATACCAAAAATACATGCTGGCCTGGATCATAACATCCTGGTGACTGGTCAACAAGCATAAGCTGGCACCAGCGGAAAAGATCACGTAAGTTGAACTCCCAGGGTCCCCCTTTCTGTCCCCACTTTTTTTCAGCCATTACTTCTTTGTCAATCTGGAAAAAGAAAAAAAATTTTTAAAAACCCCAAACAACACAACAACAAAATCAAAATACTTTTATTCCATCCATGTGCTGGTGTTCAAATATTAATAAAAAGTCAACTGAACTTCTGCCTTTGACACTGCTTACAACACAGAGGACAGTAGAAAGAGCAAGCTGTATTCACTTTTCTGAAGATGTCAGGAACTTTGTTTGTCTCTCCTCTACTAATTATTTAACACAGTTCAATTTTCCTTTTCCTTTTCCTTTTCCTCTTACACTCTTGTTGAACAAGTGTTCAACAAGATGCTGCCACAAAACATTTTATGTAAGGACACAGAATACTACTTTCTCTTAATATTACCACACTTTTTGTTTCATGAGATGAAGATCAAACACAATTTCAGAAGCATGACCATGAACAGAATTCTTACTGAGAATTTTATACCCTGAACTTTGTGCATAATGGCAGCATTTAAGCCACAAAATAGCTAGTAAGTTGGTGCCTTGTAATTAATGCTAGTTCAAAACCTTTTATATTAGCACAATTTTAGATTTGAGCATCTCTAAATCCACAGACAAATCCATAGACAAATTCTATCAGGAAAGATTTTCTTTTTACTGGTCTCTTAGTGCTCCAGAAAAATGCCACATATCCTTAAAAGCTTCTGCTTCTGTAAAGGTCAAATGCTGGTTCCACTAAGAACATCCCATAATAAAGAGCAGATTAAAAACTCAGACCAGAAACAGAAATACACACTTCAGTTGTTAAGATATAGCTTGTTTTGCTTGTGCTTCAAGAATAATCCATATGTGTGGAAAAACATTTTCTCAATGCATTTCAAGCTACCAAAATGTAATTGTTTCCACTGTTCGTAGAACAAAGTCTTTATATATAGATATATATATATATACACACACACACACACACACATATATATACGTGTATATATATACATACACACACACACACGCATATATATTTTATATTTTGGAAAAAGTAACACCTCTTCTTCGGTTGTCAACCAAGTATCTGATTGTATTGGTAAAAGAATTCAGGTCGGTTTTAGTGGTGTTCTTCGTTTTCTTCTGCATATATTTCCATTCCTGTTTTTCACCCACACACTTATCTATAAAAATGCTTGGAACTGCAACATTAGACTTAATTTTTTCAATCTTACTGCAATCTGCCTCCTTTTTCACAAAAGTTAAAATATAGATTTACCTTGTTATTGAAAGCAACCATTTTAGCAATAATATTTTTATCAATAGCAGGAAACAGTGTATTCCCAATAAACTCCATATCTTCTGCTGACAGTGGATCAACATACACCTGTAGAATCAAGAGCATGCTGAATGTTGATATAAGCAGAAAACTACAAGACAAGATCACAACATAGTTTAAACCAAACAAATAAGCTTGCCTGTGTAAATCTATTAAGAAAGGACTTGGGCAGACCCTTTCTTCCACCTCCTTGCCTGTATGGATTCTGGCATCCAAAAATCTTAGTCTTCTTGTGCTGTACATGAAAGTTCATTCCCAATTCTGGAACATAAATCTCTGCTCTGTGGTCAAAGCATGCATTTAGCCCTTCTAATACAGACTGAGAAGCCAGATTCAACTGAGGAAAGAAATAAGGATACAACATTAATGCTCCACAAAACACTTCAGTATAAACTCTAGTTTAACCAGCTGGGATACACAGAAGGTAAAACTCAACTGCCTTGCAGTTCCAGTACTGTTATATGTTACTACCTCCAACTAGACTGTTATTACACTGAAGCAACAAAACTGTAACTAACAGCTTTCCTTATGCACACTTGCTACTTGTACTGTGTTTGCACCATGACAACAAAACAATCCTCCATTGTAAAATCTGCACGTTCAAAATGTTTCTTCTGAACTGACATCCAGAGTGTTTTGTTTGCTTGTTTGTTTTTAAATGAAGGCAGTCTGGTTTATTTAAGTCTCATGGTTGTTTAAAGTGGTATTCTTCACAATAGGAAAGAAGTATACAAACAGCTGAAGAATTTAAGATTTTGCTCTCTGCAATAATCAGAATACACATGAACAAATCTGTTGCAGTAGAACAGTTTATACCAGCACAATGGAACTTTTATTCATCTCAATTAAATAAGTATCCAAAACAGCATATTACCCCCAGCAAGAGGCCTTCTATTTCAGTGAAAATATAAGAGCATGTGTACCAAAACTTCTGTTGACACTCTCCCCTAAAACTTCTAAGTGTAATTCAAACCTGTCCTTGGTTTTCTGCAGTAATTTAGTCTGGGATTCAATACTTGTTCTCCTGTCTGAAGAGGTCTAGTCAAAGCTGGTCTTTTATAAACCCTCTATGGAAGGCCAATAGGCAGAGGGACTTAGTAGAGGGACATTAATTTTCTCTTAAGTGGAACTATCACTTTAAATGGGGCACTAGATGCACATAACTAGAATTAAGCAAAATTTACTTCAGTCATCAACCCTCAAAAGTATTTATCCTACATGCCAAATCATCACCTTTACAGAACATTCCATTTTATTTGAGCCCCAAACTCAAGTTTACCTCATCTAATACAATCCAGTGTCCAGCCTTTAATGCTGCTAGTAGCGGTCCATCACGCCAGGCAAATTCTCCTCCCTTCCCACCTTCAACAGGCAAGTCTGTCCCAAACAAGTCTGTCACATCCTTTGGGAGTAGAGAATGGGAGGGAAAAGGGAAAGAAAACGTACAAAACTCCACAAAAGTTCATAAACAGCCTTTGTTAAACTTTACCTTGCATTTTCTCCCTCCCCTTTAAATAAAGCTTAAATGTAGGTATTACATTTCAGTAATTGCAAGTTGTTAAAAGCTTTTCCATGATAGACTCCAGTGACTAGCTATGATATTTAATGACAAAAAAATTAAAGTGGAACATAAAAGCTAAAAAGCCTTAAAGCTGTTTTCAACTGACTTTGCAGAAGCCAAGAAAAACAAAGTAGACAAATACAGGCACGTCTTCACTTGAAAAGAACAGAAAAATCTGGGAACTGGCATTTGCTCACAAAGCTCACTGCTCTTTCTGGTTCCTCCTTCCCATTTAGTTCTACCTTGAGACCAAGAAGGAAAAATTGACATTTTGGACTCGGTACAAAGTTAAAAAGAACTATGCTTTTTAAGTTAAAAAAAACCTCCTCCCCACCATAAACACTAAGTCACAAAGATAATATTTTATTCTACCGTTTGCTCGGACAGGTTGATTCGAACAAGACAGTTTCCTGAGGCTTTTGCCAGGGCAGCAACTAGACTGGTCTTGCCCACACCCGGTGACCCCTCCAACAAAATAGGTTTGTTAAGCTGTAGGGCTCTTAACAGTCTTTGTGCATTCACTGCTGTAGTCCCAGCATTTAGAGCATAATCTGTAATGCTGTTCCTCTGGAGAACAGGGCCTAAAACAAGGGAAAGGTAAACCAGAAAATATATTAAACCCAAATATTTATGCTGGAGATGCTGACAGTGTGCTTCTGAACAAGATCAATCTGTCTGTCTATTGCTGATCTCATTAGAGCAAGCAATAGAGATCAAGCTCATATCCCATTATGAGAAAAGAGGCACGTACTCTTTCTGTTTGACCTACAGCTGTCTCAGCCCAACTCCACATATTTATGTTGAATTTTGCAAGAAGCATATGAATATACAATGTATTTTGCCACGAAACTTTGACACTTCCTAGTTCATGACCCAAACTAGAGATCTATCACTGAAAAAATCATAACTCTGTCCTTGTGCTTCAGACATGTGGATCTAAAACTCAAAAGCAGCTTTTGAAAACTTGGTACTGGAGGATACGATTCAGTCATGTTATAGAACAACATATTAATCTGCTCCATACACTGCTAATTCTGTGAAGGAAGAGTGCTTTAATTAAAGTGAGCTGCTAGGCACGTATCTTCTTCACTGTTATTATTGCATACAGCGAGGACAGGGTATAGAGCTTGTCTGCCTCCAGCCAGTACAGCTCTCTCCAAATTCTGTAATACAGTATTGCTCAGGTATACAAGATACTAATCACTGATTTATCTTGTACATCTGTTTAGTAGGAAAGGGATCCTTCCTTTTGTGATCTAATTAGCAGAGGGAAACTAAGCAATTTACAAAAAAGCATTACTTTGCACAATTTTATGCATAACTAACGCAATCCATGAGTATCAAAATGTTCACATATGAATGATCAGTATAGCATTAGGAACACATACTTCCATGCACTAAAAACTAATGAGTTGAACTAGAGAGCTCACAGTAATCACTTTTCAGTCTTGTCACTGTATTTTAAGGGTAGAAAGCAGCATTTGGCTAGTTCTATTTGCATTTATTTGCCACATGAGGAACTGAAATGCAGGGACTAAATAATTTTTCAAAAATTGCAGTGAGTCTTTGAGAGGCTACAGTGAGGCAGGGCATTAGTCTCCATCCTGCTTAGTGCTGTACCCAGGACCCATGCTTTACACAAGACCCAGGATGAGCTGTAGCTTTAGTTAGAAGTCAGCAGACATTCTGACCACGCAAAGTGATGGAAAATTACAACTCAAAATTAAAGAGACTTTGTTACACCAAAAAAATCTCCTAAAATTAGGCCATTAACTAGTAATTTTAAAAAGTCATCAAAAAGCAATTAATATATGTGTTGTCTTAATAAATGTGATCAAGTTGCAGTCAACACACTTGGAGGCAGAAAAGGCATCTTTCTAAGGCTTGAGAACAAAATATAAATTGTTCTCTAATGGTTCAGGTATTCTACTTAGATTTAGTGAGTAACTGAACTATTGGGAATAAAAGCCACAAAATAAATGTCCACCCACTCCCACAAAGTCTCTTGCCTCTTGGAATGAAAAAGGGGTGGATTCCCATCAAGTTGTCCATCCACACAAACTCTTTCTCCTTTGTTCTGTCATAAATCTTTAGTTCATTCTTCTGATAATCGGTCAGATCAAGGAACCGACTCATTTTCTCACACAAGAATGTCAAGCATTTTTCACGAGCTAACAGAGCCGTATCAGCTGAGCAGGATGTTGTACCTGAAATTAGAAAAGTTAAGTGTGCTTCACAAACATAACTAAGCATGTTTGTCTATGACTAAGAAATCAAATTCCTTCACAGATGCCATTTTTGTGCAGTATTCTGTTTCAGGTTTATCTTTCGTGTTAGTGCTTTTGCTTGCCAGCATTTCCAGTACTATTTACCATGGAGAAATTGTTCAGTGAGCAACAGAATTAAGGATACCTTGTTTCCACAATCCTTTTTTGCACCATCACTATCATCCTTAGTACCTCCAGGCATTCTTTCCCTGCATTTCTTGCGACTTTTCACTTTTTCCCCACTCTCATATCTCCTATTTATCATCTGGACCAGTGGCCAAACATGAAAAGATGCATTCTGAGCTATGCACATGGTACAGGCTAGCACACACATATGCTGACACATGGGGTAAGAGAGGGAGAATAATATGTTGATGTGTAATTAAGCACCATATCAGCTCAGAAGATTCAATAAAAACCACAGCTTTCTTAATTTGTGTGCTAGCCTTTGTAATATTATTATTACTACCTCTAATTTATTTAAGCTTGCTGTATTATTCAAACTCTTTCTACTGAAACACAAAAAAAGGCATATGAAGTGCTAGATATTGTTAAGTGGAAGTGGAAACAACTCCCAGAGTTCTATGCTGCCCCAAAGCATTTTTTTTCTTATGTTCCACTCAAACATATTAATACCAATATATACCTTCATATTTTCTGCTACCAAATGAGCACTGAAGACTTACCTGATCCTATTCCATCAATGTATACCAAACATGCAGCGTGGATAAAAGACATCACTGGAGAAATGTAAAGAAGGCTGTATTCCTTGGCAGAATTTGACTTTTCATCCTCTACCATGACATTCATAAAATTAACCCATGACAAGACATCTCGAACACTGAGAATACACTGGCGACCAAACTCTTGATTAATCAGCCATTCAACAAAGTCCATCATGAGCTCTGCTATGTCTGTCCCTAAAAACAGAGTAAAAAAAAAAAATCAGTGTAGTTATCAAATAATTTTATTGGTCACACCTACTACACTGTTGTGTAGTAAGCATCACTGAAGTAGGTACAGCTCTAACGCAGGAGCAACATGGATGGGTACTCTATATCCTAACAGGCAGGATAACTGAAGAGTAAGTCCATGCCTGTGCTGTCATTACAGATCCTTTTAAACTCAAGTAGCAAGACAGAAACAAGCAATTAATACTAACAGTGAAGCTGCTGGCAGAAAATGAAGTGCCAGTTCTTTGAATATCTTACACAGAAACTAAGATTGGGCACTGAAGGGCTCAGGGTAATTTAACTACTTGGATGGTATGTAAATACATCCAGGTAGTTGATCTTGATCTTACCTCTGGCCAGCCATATAACATACACAATGAGGGAAGAACAAAGTCCAAAATATTTCATAAGCATCCTCAGAGATGTACTTAGAAGCAAAAGGGACACAGAGGTGTAAATTCTGAGGAAAGTTTAGCAGCCTTCAAACTTATCTTTTTCTTAACAAAGTTTGAATTCCGACACACAGATAAGCACCCACCTTTACTGTTTATTCCACCCAGAGACAAGCCTGGATGAAGATTGTGTTTTACAATCTGTATCAAATCTTCACGACTATTGCTTTGTGAACACCATATTTCTGTAAATCTGTTGCGCAATGCAGGAGAGAGCTGCAAACAAGCAGAACAACACAGTAATTCAATTTACATCACATCATATTACTTAAGGTTGCAGTTAGCTGACAGTCTTGTAGCCACAGTACTGGCGCACAATAAATAAAGTGAACAAACTAAATCTTTCCTTCCAATTTTGACAGGGCTACTTTGTAACTAAATCTTTGAGAGAACGTGGATTTTAAGATTTCTAGTAGTGGTATCAATGCAGGAAAGGGCTGATAAATTAGAAAGTTCAAAAGAATACGGGAAGAAACTGAGATGGTTTGCAAGCACCAAGGCTTCATTTCATTCAAGGACACCATGTATCAAACAATGGCTATGTAATCTCCTTTTGTTTACAGAAGCAACTACCACGTGGAAATTTGCCTTCAACTACAACTCACTGCTGCAATTCTTCTCTTCCTCTGGCTGAGTTAGTCACGTAAAAATCATTAGCACTAA
Organism: Antrostomus carolinensis; assembly: GCF_000700745.2. NCBI lineage: Eukaryota > Metazoa > Chordata > Aves > Caprimulgiformes > Caprimulgidae > Antrostomus > Antrostomus carolinensis. Next base: position 52,419 of record NW_010326411.1, read on the forward strand.
TGCAACGCAGAAATAAATCCTCTTTAAACACATGGCTTTACAATGGGTTGTTCTGTACTGCAAAAAATACTTTAAATGGAGTGAGTACCCACCTTCTTTTGGGTAAAAGAAATTAAATAGCTCTTTTTTAAAGTCCTAGCTCCTAACACAGTTTAAAAGCTTTGATTTTTGTTTGTTTGGGTTTTTTTTAATTTGTCATAAGTTACTCAAAGTCAAACTTCAGAAACAGATTTTTTTAATTTAATGAGAAAGGTCTTTCAGGATGTGACATTCATATTCATCAAGAACGACAAAACAACTTCTAACTATCACTTTCGGAACAGTATTAGGGAGAATAATCTATTACGCCACTTCACACTACTCCAGACTCATGTTACAGCTGCATTTACTTGTTTCATGAGTAAGTACTTTCCTGTAGTTGAAGTATTCTACATATCAAGCCTACCGCTGAGCACTGACTTATATTGTCAAAATGACAGCATGCAGAAGTGATGGAAACAGATACAACCTAATCCTCCTTTAGAGCAACGAGGCTACAGCACCTACTAGGAAGCACTGGAGGCCAGAATTGGCATGACACATTTTCAGGTTGCACCTCCAATCACTGAACAGTTAATATGACCAGAAGATGTAGGCCAGTACTTCCAGTTGCTTTGATGTTTACCTCTTTTTTCCCAAAGTCACCTCCTGGGTTCATGGTTGCAAGGATACGAAATTTCTTTCCTGCAACTAACAGTTCTACCTCATTCTCCTCGTCATCTTGACCACCTTTTTCAGCAAGTACCAATGTCTTTTCAGCTTCAAGAACACTAGAGAGAAGGTTAAAAAAAAAAGTTTGTTTTAAATTTAGTTTCATACTTCAAAAGGTTGATTAAAAATGAAAATCATATTAATTGGCCTGATTAAACTTCCATTGCCCTGGAATTTGTATTAAAAAATTAAAATCTGTTCATCTTCCCCAGTTGAGATCATTTCTGATTTTGTCCAGAAGGAAACTCTACCCAACCTTGTTGATAAGGTTCAGTTCAAATAATCTGTTAAAAAACTTGCCTAATAAAGTATATATCTCATAGCTCTCTTTACAAAAGCAATTGTAGAATTTATATTCACAGAAGCTAGATAAAGAAATCTGCACAATGAATCAGTCTTCAAGCTGACAGACTATACATCTGAGAATAATTCTACTAGGTTTTTGTGGTTTGAGTGGGATTTTCTTTGTCAGCTGCACTTCACTGTACAATAAGAGCTGTAAAAGTTTGACCTGTTACCTGTTTAGAAAGACAATGCTTAGGAGCACTGTCAAAACAAAGAGGTTAACAGAACTTATGAAAGAATGATAGCTGCAATGATACAATGAAAAAAAAACAAACAAGCTTGTAACTGAGTGGGTTTGGATATGGTAGAAAAAATAGTTGCTAGTCATCTCAACATAATGGGTAACAGAAAAGACTAAAATGAGGGATACTGCTGCAAGAAGATAATGAAATTATATTTTTTTATATACACAAGAGGGAAATAACTAGGTTTTGTTCCTGGCATTTGACAAGATGCATCATTTTCAAGAGCTCATTGACAGACTGAAAATATCAATATTGCAGATAGTAAGTTGGAGGTTTCACTTTCAGTTTTATTCTCCAACTTGACTCGTGCTGTAACCTGTCTTTAGATACAGTTTAAACTGTTTCGACTGAACTAGGGTTTATGTTCTTAACTTCTTTATCCAGGGACATGAACTACTGAATACAGCAAATCTTTTCATCATCTTATTTTTGTCCATTAAACAAATACAGCAATTTGAGTGCAGATCAGTCTGTAGCAGCACTATAAAGCCAAATGGGAAGTAATGGCACCAACCAAAGCAGTAAAAACCAACATAATCAGTGTACCAACATACATCAAGCAAACATATACACATCTGCTTTTTAATTGAAGTACCTTTTATTTTTCCACGTAAGTTAAGGCTTATGTTTGTATAATGAACAGACACACTGAGGATACTTAATACTAACACATTTAACACATACCTGTTAAGTCGCTCTAGTACAGAATCATCAGCTAAAGAAATCTCATCAAGGAGAAAAAACCCCTCCTCTTTCATTGCTAAAACAAGAGGTCCATCACACCACTCAAAGAGTCTAGAACTATCAGACTCCTCCTAAGAAATGGAAAAGGAAGTGAAAAGTCATCAATAACCACTACTTTTTGCTTCCATGGTCACACTATCCAAACTACTATTTATGCAAGACAAACCTGATCTTTCGATCTCTGTCTGACTGGTCGCAGTCCTCCCAAGAAGTCTGAAGTCTCCATATGCAAGTGGCAATTCACTGAGTATAGCTTCTGACTTGTTAATGCTGCAAAGATCTGACAAATGGTAGTTTTACCACACCTGCAACAAAGTAATTTAATTGAAAGGGAAGAATAATAAAAAAAAAATTCTCACTTTGGACAGGATTCACTTTCATTGAAGAGCTATGAGGCAAAGACCCAAGCATGCAAATTTCCTTCTGCTGCTTTCCTTGAAAGAAATGTATGCCAAGTGAAGCCATTTTTGGCACAACAACTGTTGCCGACTTGCACAAGGTGCCTTTAATTAAATTTAAATCAATATCTGCATTGATGGACTTCTGCATCTTCAAAGTCAAATTTATTTCAGCCTATCCCTACAGGTACTCAACTAACCTAACATTTCACTAAACTGGAGATGCTACGTGTCTAGACCAAGCCTAAGCCTGAGGGAATAAACTGCCAAATACCTCAAGTCCTCACTTATTACCTAAATAATTTTATTTCTCCCTTTTCTGACATTTTCCTTCCCTTCTCTCCCACAAAAAAATTACTTTCCAAATTTATAACCAGCACAGAAACAGACAGCATCTACTTCCACGACCTCCTTTACAACATATGAGGCACGGACGCAGGGGAGAAGAGGTATCAAGGCTGTATTTAAATTCTTGAAACTTGTAAAGCAAATGTGCTCTCAAACAGAAAAATGTCACAATTCCCCAAAAGCAGCCTCTCTTTGTGAGGCACAGTGAGATTCTACAGGGTACCTTGTGAAAGGTGGGGACAGAAGTCAGCTTATTTCAATTTTACTATTTTCTTTTTAATTTCTATGTAGTTAAACATAATGTAGATAAACCCATTAAAGACTTGTGCTGAAAGAGATGCATTTGCTTCTCCTCAAAAGGGAACTGTGAGAAACAGCAGTTGCAAGTCTGCCATGACAGAGGCTTAAATGTCCCAGATCAAAGCAGCACTGAAGCCCACACAATCATTTTGTGTCTGACTCAGTGGCTGGTGCAGCATTACAAAGAACTGCATCATAAAAAGCAAGGTTACCCAGTGTCTCCCACCAGCAGTACTGGTTCACCAAACTCTAGGGCTCGTCCCACCAAAATGGCAAGTCTCCTCATCCCTTGAGTCCAGACAATATGGTTAAAATCTCTGTCCATCACCGACATCTGCGTGGAGGATTTAGCTGCACAACACAAAGCAATCCATCAGCTTAGCTTCAGCCACATCTAGAGAACTACCAGTGTGGTCCTTCCAGGAAACTCACCCAGTAGCTTTTTGACACTTTCCCCTGAGAAGAGAGATTCAGGATATAGTTTTTTCTTGAAGTGTTTTTCAAGGACACTCTGAATAACATCCACCTCCTCCTGTTTCCTTACTCTGCCTGCCAGAAGCATAAAACCTATAAAACAGAAAAGAGAAAAAGCAATTACCAGCCTGGTTAATCAGCAACAAAAATCTATACTTAAGAACGAGGGTTCTAAGTAATTCTACAGACATTTTTAAAACCTGAGATAGCAGGGCTCACCATCATTTGCTAAGTGCTGAAGCCAGTCATACTCCTTGTCCAGCTGTTCTGCCAATCTGTACCTTTCAGCCCAACGAAAGAGATCCCGCAGGGTAATGAACCCGTGCTTCCCAGCAAACACCGTTGAACCTCTGCGGTAAGACTGCCATAAGAACAAAACATGAGCTATTTTTTTCATGAACCTGTCTAAATACTTAGAGCAAAGCTACTCAGAGCTCTCTGATGTGGACTCACTTCTTCAAACAAACCAAGGGGGAAGGTCTAGTACATTCACAACTCCCAAACTCATATTACCTTTAGGCAGGTATTTGATGGGTACCAGAAACAAAATAATATAGCTAATAATAAATAAAAATACTAAGAAGAAAATAGGCACCTAGAATAAAACAAAATCCAAGCAAAAGGTTCTACATCAAAATGCATGCTAGCACTTTGCAGTGTGCTCTGGTTCGTGCTGCTGCAATTGCTTTTAAATATGACAGAGTTTTAGCTACATACTAAGTATTAAATGACCATTAAACACAGGAGTGCCAGAAAACATACAAAATACATACAAAATTAAAAATAATACCAAATTTAGCATGACCCAAAGACAGTTACACGTCTAATACTGTACTTCGGGTCTATAGCAAGGGGTTATTCTACATATCAAATCCCAAGGCCTTTGGTTTTTTAATCTTTTTTTGCTGCTCTCAAATCCGACATCACCTTCCCTATTCTCTATCTTAACCCCTGTACTTTGGTGGGTTCTCTTCCATCAATTATGGTTTGGGTTTTTACATATCTGCTAGTTAGCAACACCTCCCCCCAAAAGGAAGAAAGACTCTCATACTTGCAGGTCTAACATGACTTTGACAAGCTTGCTGCAGTAAGAAGGTGGTAAACTGCAGCGCTTGTGCAGGATGGTTTCCAGTTCAGCACTTGGCAGTTCATCAAAATGCAGTTCCACAAAACGATTTCTGAAGGCTCTGGACAAAACCTAAAATATGAGAACATACTATTGCTTGAGCTTTTTCCTTTTATATTCCTCATGTTATACGTCCTTCCCTAC
>NW_010326411.1:57317-73089 GCF_000700745.2 Antrostomus carolinensis
AGCACAGAAATCAGCACATACGCATAAACATTGAAAGCAAGCATAAAAGACAGCCTGGATGAGGACAAGAGCTTTAAAATGTGATGTGTTTTAAGCATGGTAGGTAGCTAAGCACCTCACTCACTCCCCTGCAGTGGAATAGGGGAGAGAATCTGAAGGGTAAAAGTGAGAAAACTCATGGGTTGAGATAAATACGGTTTCACAGGCAAAGCAAAAGCTGCACACACAAACAAATCAAAATTAGGAATTCATCCACTACTTCCCATCAGCAGGAGGGTGTTCAGCCATTTCCAGGAAGTCAGAGTTTCATCATGCACAGTGATTATTTGAGGAAATAAACACCAAATGTTTCCCCCCCTTCATTCTTAGTTTTTATTGCTGAGCATGACATCATATGGTATGGGATATCTCTTTGATCAGCTGCCTCAGTTGTGTCCCCCCCAGCTTCTTGTGCAGCCCCAGGCAACTCGCTCATGAGGCCGTGTGAGAAGCAGAAAAGGCCTTGACACTGTGTAAGCACTGCTCAGCAAAAATGAAAACATCTCTGTGTTATCAACATAGTTTTCAGCACAAATCCAAAACATAGTACAGTACAGGTCACTATGAAGAAAATTAACCACTGCAGCCAAAACCAGCACAAAATGGGCATCAATAGCCTAGATCAAATCTCTTCTCCAGTGAGCAAGAAATGCTAAGTCAAAAATAATACACATGAACTCCAGTTCAGGAAAGCACTTAAATATCAACTACTCAAAATGAATTAGAAATTTGGTATCTGCAAAACAAGCAATAACCTAAACAGAACCCGTCTGTACTGAAAGTTAGTCCACAGCCACCTCATCTCTACCTCTTGAGAATTTCATGTTAGTTCTGTCTTATGCATCAGAAAGGTTTCATGTTACACTTCTGTGTACAACAGAGATTGATTCCCTAGAGCTGTAGCTACTCTAAGGAAGAGACTATACAGACCTTTCTGCCACCATAGAGCCCTGGAGGATTCTGCGTGGCAAACAGCATGAAGCGAGGGTGAGCTTTGACAACTTCCTGGGTCTCGGTAATGAACAGCTCCCTGTTATCATCCAACAAACGGTTGAGAGCCTCCAGAACATCAGTGGGAGCCAAATTCAGTTCATCCAGAACAATCCAGTAACCCTTTCTCATTGCATCTATGAGAACACCTTGGAGTGAACGTAAAAAATTCTAGTTCAATATCTAACAAACTGAATCTTACAGAAGCAGGCATTCAGATACTTATTAGCAAACAGTTTTCACTCAGTATAAATGCTAATCCAGAGACGGAAACAATAGTTGAATTATTTTCTTTATGTCAAATAAGATAAGTATGATGAGACAAACATGAACTCTTAAGAATTCACTGAAATTCATGTAGGTGATTGTCATTAATAAGCAACTACTAACTTTATGACAAGTCATCTCTCCGTTGTAATAAAACAGACAAGTTAAGCAGAAAAGAAAAAAAGCAGTGAAATGGGACAGGAATTTGGAGCAAATATAAATGCCCACTCACCTTCCCTAAACACCAACTTCCCAGAGGTGTCCGATGAGTAACAGCCAATATATTCCTGCATGTCCGTATGCTCATGATTGTTAATCCTCACACAATGATTCCCAGTAGCAGCAGCCAACCAGCGAATTAAACTGGTTTTACCCACAGAAGTCTCTCCTTGAATCAATACTGGATGCGTCCTAAAAGAGATAACCAAAATAGTGGTTTGGAAGCACGAGTCTTAATCTTTCTCATATACAAGATACCAACATTATTTGAAATTTTCACAGATCTATACTACCAAAATATCACTAATTAACTCACTTGGAGTTCCCAAGACCACACACTAACAGGAGAACATCATTAACTTTACCCCTAAGTGATACCTGTTACCCATGGCAGTGTGAAATAAGCAGGTTATTCTAACTGCAAATTTCTAGGTTATCATTTAAATAAAATTAGGTATGGCAGTAGGATGGTTTAAGGAGACAATAAATACATGTATAAATTCAAGTCACTGTATTACGAAAAGTTAACTGTAAAGTAGAAGGAAAATGGACATTACTTATGCCAAACTATAATAAAAGCTAGACAGGCACCACTCAAGGTCCATATAAACATCTTTAACTTAGGTTTTTTAATGGAAAAGTTGAAATAGACTTACCCTGCAGACACAACTCTGGCAATGTCTTTTAGATTAAGCTTAACTGAAGGGGTTAGTACGTAAGTCTCATCTACAGCAGGTTCTTTATCCCCAGCTGAAATCCAGTACCCTTCTATAAGTACAAATCTCCCTCCTTGGGGTTTTGGTATTTGCTAAGGAGAAATGTCAGAAATAACAGATTATACAAATGAGTTTCAATTTGCTAATGAAGACAACTACTGTTACACCACTGCAGTAAGTGACACTCTAAGAAGTCATTTTAAATTAAACCCTGAGTCCACCTGCAAGTAAGCACCATCCCCTTGTCACAGAATGCAAATTACAGGAAAAGCCTGACCAGATTATTTCAAGGTCATGAAGCAGGAATCTTTGCCAGTATCATGAAGATAAAAATGTCTCAAGAGTCCTAGCACTGAATTTTGAAGTACACTTCCAAGCAGGAAATTGGCTTTGATCTTTCTATATTCATACATATTTTCTAATATGAAGGGTTTTATTCTGAAACAAATACCTCTCTCTTACAACTGGTTTCCCCATCCCACCTGCCCCGTCACCCATGCAAACTCATGCTGGGCTCCCAGCACTAGTGAGATTCTTCCTTTCCTATTAGAGACAAAGCACAGATGTTTGCTGCATATCCGTATGTTCTGCATTCAGAGTCTAAAAATAAAAAGCCCGTGAAAGCTCCTTAAAAATCTGTGAAAGCTTTACAATTGGAGTCACTGTATTAAGTTGCCCACACTCCACAATGCTGTAATTATTCAAGACTTCCATATTCTTTCAAATTAACAAATAAACTAGCTAACATATGGGCACAATTAAAAAATTATGAAGAAACAGTATTACTTTTTTTTTTTTTGGTTCTTATCTTTGTAACATGAAAAACAGGACTGTGAGAAGGAAATGTAGAGGAAAAAGGGAGAGAAGGCAACTCAAAATAAATTCTACTCTGCATACTAAACAGCTCTATATAGGCTTAGTTACCTACCTGCTTGAGAAGACTTTTGATGTTGCCAGAGACTATATGTTGGCAAATTAGTTTTTGAACTACTGGATGAGAATCTCTGTCAAGCTGCGTCAGGAAACTCAAACAGAAGGCCTAAGAAGAAGAGTTATTTTCAGTGATAAAATGAAAAATCATTAGGGAAAAAAAATATAGAGGTTAAAGAGTCATTTCTGTTCAATACTGCACTTAGGAGAGAGGATTATCCTTTACCCAAACAGTCTCTGTAGTGAATATGCACTGAAACAAATCCCAGCATAGGTAATCACCTCATACAGTGAGCGTGGTATGCTGCTACATGGATTGGACGCTGCAAATCTCAATGCCCTGCAAAGTGTACGGAGACTATAGTGAGGTCTGTGGCCAGTTCCATCCACCAGCTTTGCTTCTGCTTCCTTTCTCACAGATAAATAAAAGCTGTAAAAACAGAGTGAAACCAGTTCCAGTTACATAGTGCTGTTACTGATCAAACCATTGCTCTAAGGAATCAAAGTATGAACACTTAAGCTTGTCTCTCACTGTCACTTTTTCAGAAAGGCTCCAGGTTAGGAAAGCCATGCCAAACTCTGCCATCTGGATAGTCAGTGAAGCAAAGCGGCAGAATATTTTAGAACTGCATTTTTGAGAAAGCTTGAAATGCAGAGAATGACTATTAACTCAAAAGTATTCTAAACATGTAATGGTTTTTCAGGTTAATGCAGTGAGATAATACACCTTACACTAGGGGAAAGAAAGGTAACTTAATAAACATGCAAGACTTTCATTGGTATGATCTACAGAAACAAACTATTTTAGTCTCTCAGATGGGGAAGACAACTGCAACAACAGTGCTTTTTAACTGGTGCCACCAAAAAAGCAATTCTGATAAGAAAAAGTAAATCTCCTCCCCACAAGAACAGAAACTTTCAGAATTAAGAGGATGGATGTCTACCCTCTTCCGTTTCCTACAGCTATGCAAACTGCTGTGCAGGGAGCATTACAGGGTTGCCCAAGGCAGTCGAACCACAGACTACAGTTAACATACTTTATTTTTGTGACTTATTCCATCAAGGATTTAAAGATATTACAACCAACTTACTTCACAATTCCTTGTACTGTACTTTTGTTCACATTCAAGCCTCTCAGATAATCCATGATAAGAACTTGCAAGTCTCCTTCATTTCTCAATTCTTCTACATAAAGTTCAGTAAACCTATAAGAATCAAATCATTCCATTTAGACATTTGACCATATTAAAGAAAAAATGTTATAAGTGATTCTCATGGTATATAATCTTTAAAATTGTTTAAGCAGCAGAATACTGACTTGTCAACCTACCTATAGACTCAAGAACCAGAGTAATCAAAAAGAAAGTATAAGTAATACCTTATTTTTAAGCTATTTTCCCGAATTATTTTAACTTAGTAGACTGAAAAAGAACTATGAGACTATGTTTTTAAATTAAAATTGAAAACAATTTGAAATAGGTCTGAACACTGGAGCAGTGACACAGCAGGAGCACTTTTCAAAGTGGACTCTCTAATGATCTCTGTTTTAAGAAGTAGACATGAGATATCACCCATTGTAACTTTGTTATGACTGGCATATCCAGGTTGTTTTCTACTTTTACAATATCAAGTTCAGCAATAAGATGAGAATACTTGACAATAAGCAAAGGAAAGTTGTCAGCAAAACATGTACCCAGTGAAGTTCTGAGTATCTTTAAATACCTCAGTGTTTCACATTTAGTACACTACACTGGCAGCTCTAGTTAGTGAATATATTTTCTAACAGTTAGTCAGTCCAGTCTATTTGCATCAGGTGTTGAGTATGAGTCTGCAACCCTTCCATACCATGCATTACAACTGCAAGTAACAGCTCAGGACACACCACAGCAAACCCAATACAACTAAGCGATATCATTAACTTCAGAGGGGTGGATATTTTTGACAAACACAAAAAGAAGTTCATTTAAATTTAACAAGCTGAAGTCTCCTTTCTTTTGTATTACACTCTCTTTCCTCTCACTACTAAGCCAGGAGAGCCAATAGCAACAAAATCTTACTTTGCCACTAATGACTAGTTACATAGAGTAAGAGTATCTCCACAGTTTTGCACAGCATCTATGAGTCTGACAAGGGACAACATGCAAATTTTGGCATTCATGAGGGAAATTGCATCAAAAACAAGCAGATAATCTTTGCATGCAGGAAGAATGGATTTGTCACAACTCCCATTTCCTGGACACAGCTTAAATGCTTGAAGATCACACATCAGACATCTGCTCCACCAAGCAAACCACCTTCCTTCTGAGTGAACAAGGCTGGATATACAACTTTTTGCAAGGACCATCAACACTTATGAGTTATCAAGAGAAAGGCTGCTAAACAGACCCAAAGTACTTGTCTTTATTATACTCATCAGGAATATAAACTGCTGCGGTAGCATTCCCAGGCACCGATAGCTTAATTGTAAAGAATGATCATTCCCCTGCCACCCATGACAACACTCTACACTACTGATAGACCATTTGCTCATGCTCAGGAACTCTACAGAAGTATTTTCCTGATGCTATTTCATGAAAAACTTTCACCATGATGTGGAAAGCACCTCTCACAGGAAGTTAGAGTTCAGACTTAGATCCTCAGGCTTCAAATAAGGCATTCTTTTTCACTGGGTCAACTTATGAAGCTACTTAAACTCTGAAAAGGACTAAGTATTTTGTCACTGAATCATGATCTCCTTCCTACCTGTTTCTTATTCCTGGAGGAAGATTTCTCTTCCCAACATCTGTAGCTGGATTCATGCATGCAAACAAGCGAAAATCAGGGTGACGGACAAGAGGCTCTAAAGGAAGACATAAATAAGAGACGCGAGGTTAATGCTACATCCAGGATATTTATTACGTTAAATGAGGTATAATTCCTCTAAGCCAGTTTTCTATTACTGCACTATTACATTTTCTTAATATGCCAAGGTGAAAAGTTTTCAGAGCATAACCCCATGTAATTTTATCAGAAGTATCTCTGCATCTTTACAACAGCCACAGGCAAGTGGAACTCTGACTTTTATTTGTGTGCAACAGGATGTTTTAACCGAAAATATCTCAAAGATTAGATAAACCCCAAACTTGGAACTCCTTTGGTATCTTTCAGAATGTTGGCCACTGCTTCCCTCAGCCAGAAAGAAAACCCAGCCTAGGAAGCTCATACAAGATTTGTCTCTACCTGTAGCTCCAGAAAACAATATTCAGAAATTGCATTTTTTTCACCTTTAGATCTGTACTGGGTCTGGCTGGGATGGAGTTAATTTTCTCAACAGCACTACAGGGGCTGCTGTGAAGAACACACCAATGTTTTGGCTATTGCTGAATTGTGCTGGCACAGCATCAAGGCTTTCTCTTTTTTTCCCCACTCTGACCTCCCACTCCCCTAGTGACTTAGCTGGGGATGAGCAAAAAGTTGGGAGAGGACACTGTTGGGACAGCTGACCCAAACTGGCCAAAGTGATATTCCATACTATATAACTTCATGCTCAGCAATAAGAACTGGGGTAAAGGAAGAAGGGAGTAGCGATTTTTTTTCTTCCAAGGTGGCTGTTGCTTAGAGATTGGCTGGACTTTTGGTCTGCTTGTGGGAGCTGGTTAGTGACTGCCTTTGCATCATTTGTTTCACATGTTTCTTGCTTTTGCTCTTTCTGTTCTCTCCCCAGTTCTGCTGGTGGTGGGGTGGAAGGACTGAGTGAGCAGGTGTACGGGTCCTTAAGCTGCTGGCTGGGGTCAACCCATAAGACGGACTCAGAAAAATCAAAGGCTTTGTCCACATATTTCTAGCTGGGGAACAAATACATTCTCAAGATCAGTGAAAGGCAGTACAGTAGCAGCTAAATCTCATATCCCATGCCCTTGTTAACATCAAGCTACTTCAACTTTATTAAAAAAATGACACTCCTTGAATAGTCTTTAGAGACAGCAATGCTTACTAAGGGCACCAGAGAGATCTGCTTGTTGTAGAATCCAAAGAGGCAAAAGCTACAATTTCTGCAAGTTGAAATCTCTTGAGCCACAGTGAGTTAAAACTCACACTCTTTGCATACAAGTATGAAGTCTAGGAAGAACACATTCTATTCTGAACACATTCATTTTAGCAGTAAGTGTTCTCAACTTATTTTGAGTCATATAGGATATGGAATTCAACTAACTGGATAAGATATTGTATAAGCAAGCACAAAAATAGTACCTGTGTCTCCTCTGTCTAGTAATACCAGTGACCCAGATGATCCTTCCAATAAACCACTCAGGCACTCTAAAGTCTCTGCTGCAGCCAAGTTAATCTCATCCAATAAAATCCACTCTCCTTTTTTAACTGCTTGTGCCAGTGTACCCTAAAAATAAGATAAATTTGTTCATCATGTCAACAGCAGTGATAAATCAACCAAACATCTGTATGCTTGAAACACTCGCTTTGCAGTCTATGGGTTGATTAGACAAATGGCAATTCTAGACCTTTTACAGCAATATCAGTTTTCCTGCTCTCCCTCAATAAGAGCAATTATTCTTCATGTCACACAAGTCAGACAGTTACTGCCATTATCGCCTACCATTTAGATTGGCTCAGATATAACAGAATTAAGCTCTTATTTGTGCAATGCTGCCTGTCAGTGATATCCATCACTGTGGTGCATAAACTTCACTGACACCACTATGAGAATAAAGTCAGTTAATCTGAAGACATCCAAACAATGACATAAGCAATACTATGTTCCTCAGGGAACTATAACATATTAATTAAAACTATACTTAAGTCAGAGGTCATTCGAGTACTTATACAGTCATTTGTTAGAAAGAGGACTGGTCAACATTTTACAAACTTCACATAAAATTTGAGAGCACATATTCAGACTAACAGCATGACAAGGAACAAATAAGCACAAGCCATCAGTTTCCCCTCATCACACTTAATGTCATTAGAATATTATACTACGAGTTTGAAACACTGAAAAAATCATTTCCAGATAAACAGCACAGATTCTTAATATTAAATCCTTCACAGGAATCCCCAGGCAGGAGCATGTTCTACTGGAGACTGGTCAAGAAGTTTTTTTCTCATCTCATACACTTGAAAAGATATGACATACTGCTGCTACTCTTATCATACCAGTCCTAATTCCTACTATACAGCACTGAACTAACGTGTTACCACAAAACACTCTCCCATCCCATCCCCCATCTAACCACCGCCTCCTTGCAGTAGCACACTTCATTCCACAGAGTTATCATAGCACAAGTTTTACTTCACAGCAAGATTCTTGCCAGGAAGTTATTTATATAGTACTGATTGCAAAGTCTTCTAAATGCTCCTCCTTATTCTTCCTAGTATCAAAATGCAAATCTCTAAATACCTCAACAAATGCAAAGAGAAGAGCATTTTCTGTCATCTTCATCTGTTGATGAGCATGATTCAGTTTCAGACCAAATGCCTCCCACTTTTCCTTCAGTGGTGAGCCTGTAAGCAAAACAAATTTAAATTTGTACCATCAGAACAAGAGAACAATGTTTAACAACAGTATTTTAATCAAGCTGTTTCAAGCACAGATACAAGAAGTAAGCTTGGCTGAACAATGAAAACGTTCAAGTTCTACAGATGACATCTCATGAATTAAAAAAAAAAGTTTTGCTGGTGTTTTTTTTTAATTTAGCTGAACACTATTGACATATTGACAGCTAATGTGCTATTCACTCCAGCATGTCCTAGGCTTAGGAACAAATACTCATGCTGCACTTGGTTCTCCCCTCCAATTCCCAGAGACAAACAAATGCATCTCAGAAAAGTAAATCCAAATTTACAAAACTTATGACAGAACAGATTAACAATGAACACTTCAGTAACAGTAAAAACACTGTTGCTTATCAGTTATGACATTATTTACTATTGCAATTATTTCAGTTATTTGTTTAAAGTCACAGCCTGAGGTGTATTCTCAGTACAAGAAAGACATGGACCTGATGGAGCAGATCCAGAGGAGAGCCACAAAAATTTAACAGAGGGGTGGAACACCTCTCCTATGAAGAAAGGCTGAGAGAGTTGGGGTTGTTCAGCCTGCAGAAGAGAAGGCTCTGGGGAGACCTTATTGCAGCCTTTCAATACTTAAAGGGGGCCTGTAAGAAAGAGGGGGACCAACTTTTTAGCAGGGCCTGTAGTAACAGGACAAGTGGTAATGACTTTAAACTAAAACAGGGTAGATTTAGACTAGAGAGAAGGAAGAAACACTGGGACAGGTTGCCCAGAGAGGTGGTAGATGCCCCATCCCTGGAAACATTCAAGCTCAGACTGGACAGGGCTCTGAACAACCTGATCTAGTTGAAGGTGTCCCTGCTCATTGCAGGCAGTTTGGACTAGATTACTTTTAAAGGTCCTTTCCAACCCAAACCATTCTATGATGCTATATATAGCATCATTAAGTAAATTGCTAGCTTTGCAAATTACAGATTTCAGCTTGTCTTTATATTAGGATTGTTGCTACTTTCAACAAGAGGTCTTTAAAATCTCATCTTTTTTTTACATTTGTGGGCATTTATTTTAATATCCATATATTCAGAAGAACCAGTTAAAAGAAGAGGGGAGACAAGGTTCATCATTAAGTTTACTTGGCCAATACTGAATGAAAGCTACAACTTCACTTGTTCAGAAGGTCTAGAACCAGAAACCACTCCATGCAAAGCAAAGTATCAATACTGCCTCAGTCACAAATGGGTTGTGAAGTACAAAGCAAGAAAAATAGAGACAAAACCACAATGAAACAAGGTAAAGAACTTGGCAAGTCATAATTGTTAACAGTAAAACCAAAGTCATCAGCAAGATCTTAGAAAGCTTTTAAAGTCACTACTGCCCTAAGAGAGCTATTACTTTGTGCTTGGGGGTTTTTCTGTTGCTGTTTTGCTTTGTTTTTAAAATGTTTAATGCTTTGTTTTATTTATGGGACCTAACGAGGTTCCAGGACTGAAAAAGTATGAATGCATTAATTTGGAAGACTGTCACACAAAAAATCAGGACTGCTCACCAACACAGCAAACAAGTAAGCGCTGAGTGGAGATCAGATGTCGAGGGCACCATAGGGCAGACAAGTCAACTTCACTGTAAAGACATATCTAACAACAGTAAAAGAAAAAAAATTCTAACAGTATTTTAAATGTCTTGTTGTAGACAGAGATTGCATTTTTCAAAATCAGAAGAAGAAAGCAATAAAGACAGATGGAAAAAAAAGCAAAACAAACAAAAACCCAACCAACACAAAACCCAAAAATCAACAAACAAAAAATTAATCACTATATCTACTCTCTGCAGTAGTTCACCACTAATGATATATGTTTGATCAGTCTGAATTCTCACCAGATGCATTTTCTTTTGCTTCCTTATTAATAGCAGATTTATGAATATGCTGCATTAGTTTTAGTAGATCATGCCAACGTTTCTGCCTGTAACAGGTCTGAATGTGTCCCAAGAATGTCTGGTTTTTCTTTCTAGAAAACGTCTGAGAGAAGAGTTCTTCAAAAGACTCTCGCAGAGGTAGCCAGATCAGCTTGTTATCAACAGGCTTGTAACTGGAGAGAAGCAAAAGAGTAGTTATGTATTTGTGACACAGGAACCAACATCTGTGAACTAACAAAAACAGTTACTGAAACAACAGTATTGTGCACGAAGGAACCCTGGTTTCCATAGGTTTTTTTACTCAACTAACGAGTGAAATAATATTGCAGATATTTAAATCCACCTTATGAGACAATGCTATAAAGACATGATCACCCTGATAAGTAAAAGATTTTTACTACTACCAATCAGTATGTCCAGTGAATATTATATTGTATTTATATTGAACAGACTAAACATTTTTAAAGAGATACTGAGTTGCGCTTTTAAATGGCTTAACTGCATACAAATGTGTACACAATTGAGTGAAACTGCCTCTGTTCTTCAGCAAGACCAACAAGATTGCTGCATCCAAACATGTTTCTTAAGTCATTTATGGTACTAGAAAACAGAGGTGTCTAAAAACCATTATTTGACAACACAACTATACTTTGCATTAGAAGCTTGTTCTGATACTCTCAATTTGTTATGCAGAACAGACAAAACAGAAAGCAGTGACTCACCCCCCCAAGAGATCTGCCGTGTCACTTTGTTGGTTCATGTTGATAACCCTCAAACGGTGTCCTTGAAACAGATACAGAAAGACCATCAGCTTGTGAGGTTTTTTTTGTTTGTCCATTATTTTAAAAATCATCTTCATCTAAGTTAAAGTCTTCACATTTTATTTACCTGTAATATGAGCAAGGTACTGAACAGTTGAGGTTTTGCCAGTTCCTGTTTCACCAACCAAAAGCACAGGCTCTCCTTTGACCACACAAACTGCAAGCTGCTCAATCAATACTGCAGATGGCCGTGTGGCAGCAAAGGTTTGTTTTGCTCTGAAAAAAACCAAAGGAAGTAACTCAAACCAGGATTTATCTCATTTCAATTTTACCTTTATGATTTCTTTAGAGAAGTGTCTGAATTTAGGATTTTATTTTATTTTTTTTAATTAAAAATAGAGGTTTGGAAAAATTTTCTTCCAAGATAACCCTATAAGATACTTATTTTCTCAAGATACAACCTAGAAATTCAGGGTTTCTAAAGAACTTCCTGGCCAGTAGAGTTAGAGCAACATACTCCAAAAATCTCCCTTTACAAAGATAGGTTCATCAAAATCTTATGACAGCTGCAGATCCACACTGCTTTGAAGAAACTCTAGTTCAAAAGAAGTTGGAAATCTCCATGCTTTGCCTGCCAGAAGTATGATGCAGACAGCCTTAAAGACATACAAGGTAAAGCTCAGATCACATTCCTTTAACTAGAGTGAGAATATCCAATTCACATTTTTTTTTAATCCTGTAACTTCCAATCTATTGTATTCCACCACAAAATATTTTGATTCATACAGAAAGTACAAGATATTCTTCTACCTTTGCACAGTGAGAGTGTGGGTTTGTTTCTTCATGAGATGCACTCTTCCAACTGAGACTTCTTGTTCCCGTATTAGAATTTCTGGTTTATAGAGTTCACAAAAGAACTCAACCTGTGAAGAAAGCATCCACATTTCCAATACCAGTGTTGCCTCCAACATCACGCTAAGAACGCCCATGCTGTGCTACCAGTATTACTTTGCAGCAAGTTAAATTTTCATGGCAAGATTTTATATTTTTCAGGTTTTACATACTCATCATCTAAAACACTGAAGGATCTCAGAAGTGTTATCGTCTGTACAAACAACAACTTTCCATAAAACCACCTCGTAGCAGGTCTATGCCATTACATTTCTACTTCATCTACTTCCATGGTAGTTCAACTACATAAACTTGAACTTGGGAACAGTTATCTTAACTAATAATAAACAAACAACTTCCCTCAAAATAAATAAATAAATTGGTGAATACCTCTGTGTAAATAAGGATATTTTGACATATTTTGCAGAGCATAATACATTCTAGTACTGAAATAATGCAAAGGAAGAAGGACAAACAGAAAAATCCATAGAAGTTTCAGGGATCCATTTGTCCACCCAGCTGGCAAGTTTTTCCATCTTAAACTCACAAAGGAGGAAATTTTCTTTGCAATCAAACCTCCATAGTCAGAAATAGCTGACAAAATAATGATTTAGTTTAACTCAGCCATTTATATCACATGCTATTACATAGAGTTACTAGCCTCTAGAGGAACATGCTTTTAGAATCAATGATTGCAGGGGCAATAGGTGTGAGCTGGAACACAGGAGGTTCCACTTAAACTTGAGAAAAAACTTCTTTACAGTGAGGGTGACGGAGCACTGGAACAGGCTGCCCAGAGAGGTTGTGGAGTCTCCTTCTCTGGAGACATTCAAAACCCACCTGGATACCTTCCTGTGTAATCTCAACTAGGTGTTCCTGCTCCAGCAGGGGGATTGGACTAGATGATCTTTCGAGGTCCCTTCCAAACCCTGACATTCTGTGATTCTGTGTAACAAGATTATGTTTCTCTCTGATGTCTTTGTTTAAGTGATTAAAGTTCACTGTAAGCACCAAAGAAAAAATACATTCTTTAGTACTATGGGAATCTAGCAGCATCATGTGCTTAGGTAACTGTGCTGTTCCGGCTGTGCGATCCTTCTTTTGCTTGATAAGGCCATTTGCAATCTGCCTGGAAACTTTTTTTTTTTTTTTTTTTTTTCAGTTAAAAAACACAGATGAAAATGAAACAGGAGAAAAACAGATTCCAGTATAGTACAGACAGCAAAAAAAGCATTCAGGACAGAGAGATGGGCATATTTCTTAAGAAAAATAGCAGAACACATTTAAACTAATCACTAGTAAAATTGCAAGTTATAGAATATTATTACCAATAAACATAATTATAGCTCAACATACCTTTTTCTTGGAAATGTTTAGTTTACTTCCAATAACTTTGGCCATTTTCTGTCTGCTCCCTTGGTTGGACAGCATAGCTGTGAAACAGTCAAGTGCCTGTCAAGGGGAAAACAAACCAACTTCTTCAATACAAATTTGGTATGATATGAGCTGACAAGCACCTTCTTAGTTTCTATGAGCTTGAATCCAATCCAGTCACGGTCAGTAAAATGATTTCATTGTCCACAGATTGAGTCAAATAATGGAGTACAAAAAGATGTAATAAGAACTTTTAAGTTCTGTAGTGTAGCAAGTTTCTACTGAAAGTAAAGAATTTCCAATGACCAGTCACAGAAGCTATTTTTACATTAATGGACCAAAACGGAGAAGGAAGCAACACTGTAAGATCTCATGTCTTAAAACTACCTCTGACTGATGCACACCTGAAAAATTCCAAACCTGGAATGTAAATTGATGCATAGGAAAGTAGCAAGGAAGTCTCATATTACAAGAGAAAAGAAAGATCTTAAAACTTTTACTCTCAGTCATATGCAATCCCAGCTCATATCAGTTAAAATTATGTTAGAGCATGCCGTTTGTATGACAACAGTAAGTTTGGATTGCCTTTCAGCATGTTACTGCAAATAATTCTCCTAGTGTGAAGGAAAGCTTTCAATAGACAGATCATAAACATTCCAACTACAGCCCAATTGCTTCAGATAAAACTAAACAGAAATTCCCATCTCACATTCCCAAACAGAGTATTTCAAGCTTTGTGAGACAATGCTAGAATCTGAGTAAGCAATTTCTGGATCAAGTCTTACCGCACCTCCTGAAAAATATTCATTGCTGTGGCTGAAGAATTACTGTCAAAGTTGTAAGCAATCCTGCTGCACCAATTCAGTAAGTCTCTAAAAAGAAAAATGAAAAGATTTGGTACAATCCAGACAGAATGCACAGTACCTTCTTTCATGTTCAGCTTAGGTCATTATGTCATCTTCTGGCAACCGCACTTTTAGTTGTTGTTTAAGTTGTACACGGGAAGACACATATAAATAGGATGTTAATTCTAAAGAGTAGCTGAACACTTAAAGACCAGCAGTGTTGCTTTCAGATACATTGCTTAGAAATAGATAATATACACTCCATTAAACTATAAAGTAATTATGAAATTGAAAAAAAAAAAAAGTAGCAAGCTTTTCATCCAGAAAGGTATAAAACTATTTTTTCAAGATACTGATTCCTTATCAACAATAGAATCTTCTCAAAGGTAAGAAAAGGAAACATCTAATTCTAGAAAAACAACTGCTGTTTCAAAATTAGTGGCATTCTTATGCTTCACAAAAATATTAGGTACTACCCAAATCTGACTAACTACTGACTAATTCACAAAGCACTACCACTTACAGAAGTTCCACAAGTAGAACTGACTTTTGGTATGAGACGAAGAAATAATTGAACATCAAGCTGCATTTCATCATAAAAATTCTGAAATTAATACTACACTACAAATCTGGTTATTTTCGGTCATCTGTAAGAATGCTGTGAGTGTCTAGTACAGAATTATCTAGATAAGCAAATATATACAATTGCTGAAAATATTATCTACTAGCTATTGTGAGAACATTATACAGTCCATTTCAGCCAACAGTTCTTAACTAGAAGTCATATTTTGTGTTAAAATGAATTGAGAAGTAACTCATATGGCTTGATACCAACTCAGTAACACATACAAAAAACCTACACTTTTTCCTCAAAAAAGTATAGCAAAAAGGAAGTATTAAATAATTCAGATTGAGATTTTTTTAAAAAAAGATATATTAATCATTATTTTTAAATTAAAAATATTTTCCACTTTTTATGAAATTCCAGTTATATTATTCAAACTTTTATCATTATTAAAGAAAATTAAGAAAAATAACAAAGATAAACCCTTCTATCTCTGCAGCTAACTAACTAAATTTCCTTCTAATACACATATAAGAAAATACAACCTTAAAGATAGTTCTCGTCCTTCCAGATTCGGTCTCTTATTTTCTGATCTTGATTCTGATGTATCTTCTGGTATGTGCCTGGAGCCAGAAGCACTGTTTTCTGATGCCTGATATTTGTCTCCTGTAAGGTCAATGTAAATGTCTAGCAAGTGATCAGTTACAAGAGCAAGGTTGGGGTATCGCCTTTGAAGAACCTGAAAAAAAGAGAAGA
>NW_010326411.1:73188-90795 GCF_000700745.2 Antrostomus carolinensis
ATGTCTAGTTACAAGAGAGTTATTGGGGTATCGCCTTTGAAGAACCTGTAAAGAACAGAAGAGACAGAGAAGAAGAGACAGAGAAGAAGAGACAGAGAAGAAGAGACAGAGAAGAAGAGACAGAGAAGAAGAGACAACAACAAATCTTTAGCACTGGAAGGAAACCACCAGCCCCTCAAATTTTCATAGGACACATTTCAATAGATACTCAAGCTAGCAAGCTGCACAAAACCACTCTCTTGGAATCTCTCATCCAAAGAAAATAAAAGTCATTGTGACTTGTATGATATCGATTTGTGTGCCAAAAGTGACTTTTGCCAACTCAACTCTACTCCAACTAATTTCATACATTTGCACAAATACCAGCAGGAAGAACAAAAGATAGATTCAACCCTATCTAAACTCAAATCAAAACTTTACAAATGACAACAAAATTTCTTACCTCTATTCCTTCTTTTTATGACTGATTTTTTTTTTTTTGAGTATTCAAGTTGTCTATTCACTGTGCCAACAAAGACACACATTAAGGGGCTGTAATTTCCTTTCAGCTCGATTCTCTCCACTAAAGTCTTGCAAACTGAAGTTATTACTTCTCAAAGTAAGCTTTTCACAGATACAGGCCAGGAACACTGGTCCTATCCTGCCACACTGACTTTTAACATTAACCAGAAGAACATGAGTCTATTTTCAAAACAAGCAAGTGGGTGTTTCCTACCACTGTCTCTTCTTCTACTGCTACTACTACGGAATCTTACACAGTGTTTGATTCATATATTTTTGTGACTTGAGCTACAAAGTTACAAAAAAGAACAGAGAGAACCTAGTGGTGACACATTTAGCACAGAATCTTCCTTTTCTCCTAAGGTTTTGACAGGTGAGCTTTACTTCAATACTGGTTCTTCCTAGAGGTCATCTCGACATCAGTTTGGCCAGATACTGTAACAGTGAGCTTCCTAGAATTCATGTCCACATGAATCTATTTGTAGTAGAAGCAGCTACACCACACTGTCTGCTGAGGCCCCCCCCATGCATCTACTTGCTTCCCCTCCAACAAAATCTACAAGAATGAACTAAGTGCCATTCTTGCCCCATTCCTAACAATTAGCTGACAAATGACAAAATGGAAAAGCACACAGATACTTAAGGTCACCCATAACTGTGCTGACTGCTGAACAAGTTCCAAGGAGTATACAAATCCTATTGAAAAACTATCTTTGTCATTCTAAAAAATTCAGAACTTTCTCTCCAACTCTTCTGTTAGAGACTACTCACCTCCTTCTCTCATAGTCAAGGCTCTCTTAAAATCAGATCTTATTCTGAGCTCTGTGTCACAGGGAAGAATCTCCAGAGAATTCTATTTTCATTTAAGCCCTGGGCTCCCTTTTTTTTTTTTTTTAAAGAACTACACAAAGCAAATACTCCTTAGAGATGCTAACAAAAGTTGTCAATAGAAACAGTTATTTGTAATTGATAACTGACAAACTATTTCTAATCTAAAAGCTGAGAACTCAGGATGAGAGTAAGTTAAATTTTCTTTTTTTATTTTTCTCTGTGTTTTTAAATATCTGTGGGCTACAAAACAGCAAAGTAATTTGATTCTTAAACCCATTCAAAGCAGAAGTGTGTTTGCCAAGGCAAGTTCTAGGAATCTTTCTCCAATTAACTTCAAATTTTCCTAATAAACTGCCCATTTACTTCAAATTTGGCAGGATAAATCTGAAATGATAAGGGTGTATTGCGGAACTTGGAGATAAAAAAAAGGATCAAATTTATTACTGGAAAACATTTATTACCCTTAATTGAAATAGTTATTCACATGCTGCAATACAGCAACACACACCATACCTCCTTGAGTTCTCCTTTGCTCATGTTATCCAGGTGTATTTTGGTCCAATACTTGTCCAAAAGAGCAGCGTGGCTGTTTTGCTGCCTGTACCAACCTCCGCCACAACTGAATATCCTAAATCAAAACAACATGAAGAAACACAGCATATTGAGCCTTTTAGTGCCTTCCCGTGCATCAAAGAACAAGTTATATACTGGCACTACAGCTGGAACTCTTCAGCCTGGAAAAGAGAACACTGAGAGGGGATCTTATATCAATGTCTATAAATATCTGAAGTGTGGGGGTCAAATGGATGGGGCTGGGCTCTTTTTGGTGGTGCCCGGTGACAGGACAAGGGGCAATGGGCAAAAACTGGAACACCAAAAGCTCCACACAAACCTAAGGAAAAACTTCTTTACTGTGAGGGTGTCGGAGCACTGGAACAGGCTGCCCAGAGAGGCTGTGGAGTCTCCTTCTCTGGAGATGTTCAAAACCCACCTGGACGCTTTCCTGTGCAACCTGCTGTAGGGAACCTGCTTTGGCAGGGGGGTTGGACTAAGTGATCTCCTGAGGTCCCTTCCAACCCCTACCATTCTGTGATTCTGTAATAATGCACATGCATAGATCACCCACTGTTTGTCACTGTACTGTCATGTACCCTACCTTGTCTATCTCTGCTTATCAAATTACCTGTTCTTTTATCACAGTGTTTTTCCTCCTGTAGTGCAAAATCTCCTTAGAGATACTTGCAGAAAGACAACTGACAATACTTTAAGTCTATGAGAAGCACCATACAGAATCCTTTGTAAAGGGAGGAGCTTGACAAAAGTGGCCTGGGAAATATCTTTCACAACCCTAAAGGATCTGTGCTCTATTGCAGAGATGCAGAAAGAGCATTTCCAGTCCCTGTTACCTCCAGTCTTTCCTGATTATTTGTCTTCATTCTCACAGTCCTTTCCATCATGTATTTTGTTCTGTTCTTTTTTTTTACTGCACAAATGTATATATTTATACCACTGTGAAAGTAGCCTTGCACATGCAGCCATGTGTTATACCACTGTGGAAGTAGCCTTGCACATGCAAAGTATTAGATATTGGCTTTCTGGTTTGATTTTTGTTTTACAGTGGGGTTTTTTGTGTCATTTGGTTTTTGGGTGTTTTGTTTGTTTGTTTGTTTTTAAATAATATGCCACCACTGGAAACTGCAACAGACTTACTGAATCTGCTCTAACTAGCCCAATGGAAACTATAATTGGCTGCTATACAAACTGTTCACCAAGTGTAGAGAAGAAGAAAATCTCAGGAAGTGAAGCAACCAAAAGAGAGTTGAATCCAAACAACTCAATTCCAGAAAAAACAGATCATATAAATTACAGAAAATAACAAATATATGGAAGGAAGACAAAAGCAGGAAAAACTGTTAAAGGCTTTGAAGTAAACTACAAAACATGTGAATACCATGCAACCATTCTCCTTCTAGATACCCTAACTTTTAATCTTGATACAACAGTAGGTCTTAATATACAAGACGACATTTTGACACCTGATACATGAACCATTACTACAGTAAAACCTTCAGGGAGCGTACCTTAAATCTTTTTTCTGGTTAAAAAACTTTACAAATGTCTATATTGACACAAGGCTTTCACAAATCAGATTTTCTTAAAAAACCCGTTTTCCTTCTAATTATTTTTGCATGATTCACACATAAAGTAACTTTATTTTATTTTACAGATGCAGTTAAAACTATTCATGAAAAACTCTTGTTAAAATATCTTCCAGGGAACACATGTATACAGCTGCTCAAGAGGGCGGAATAAAAAAAACAAAACCCAGAAAACTAATCATTCAGTAGTCAGACTACCAATTACCCCAATATCAGCAAAACTAAGAAATATTTTACACAGCTGCTGTAAAAATTAGCAAGTCAAGACACCTTGTGAATATCAATCATAAACCTCCTTCACAGAGTAACTGCTGCAAGTGGTATTTTGTTTTGGTGAGTGGTTGGTTTTGTGGGTTTTCCCCCCAACAAGCTTCATTCCTTCAGCCTTGCTGAAGTGACCTTTCTGTACAAACACTGGATTCATCCAGCAGTAATAGAAGGCTGCTCTAAAGTGAAAAAATTTCTTTCACAACTTCTAAGGCTTTTATCACTTTTTAATTGTAAATTGCTAAAATGCTCCTGCTCAAGTACCTTGCACTTCCTGTCTTTGACTTAAAAATAGGATAGCCATGCTCTTAACCGCAATTAATTTAAAAAACCTACCTCCTGGTTGCAAAAAACTGGAATCCCGACGCTACTTTTAAGCAGTCACCACGACCAGGAATCAGCAATTCTCTTTTTTCCAAAAGAGGAATCAGCATAGAGATCTGGAGAAGAGAAGTTATAATACTTTTTTTTCTGTGAAAATGTAACAGACAGCACACCCATCCACACACATTTGATACTTGAGATGCTAACGCATTTCCACTGAGCATCACTACACTGTCAGCAACCGCCGTTCCTGCAGATTGCACTTCCAAGTGATGCTACCAGGAATTGCAGAGTCCCCAGAAATTTTAATCAGCAGTGGAAGTCACAGGCGTAAACTTTACCTATCTTTGTTCTCCTGTATCCAGATTTAATGAGAAGAGAATGGAAATGACAGTCTTTACACTGCAAGTCCAAGTCAAAATTATCTGTTTTGAGTTGTCAATTTAATTAAGACACTTCCATGTCAGAAGCCTTATTTTCTTTATCTGCCTGAACAAATACGACCTGAATCTCAGAAATGTTATTATCAAACATCAACATTTTTCAATGTATACCCTGCTACCCCCAGAAGAATTTGATATATATTTAAAGAATCTATCCTTCCATTCAGAAGGACAGTAACAATGTCTCTCCCTAAAAAAGGGAGGTAGGACCACAATGATCCTTCAGCACAAAGGGAGGCAAGCATGGAGACTTTGATATGAAGAAAGGAGACAGGATGCCTGCAGGGAGGACCTGAAGAAAGGGAGAGATGAATGCAGGACACTACTCAGGGAAATCTTATGATGAGTACAATGAGCTGAGTCCATAGAAGCAAGTACATGACACTCTGGCAATGAAAAACTATGTAGTATATACAAGCAGAATTTCTTGGCTTGCTTATAAATTCCCTATATTTCTGAAGCTTAGAACCTAGTAAACAAGCTGTCAGGTTATTTAGCCACAAAATGGATGCTTTATAGAATAGGTATGAAAGAAAACAAATATCTGCAATATGAACAAAGACAGACAGGTTAATTCTTTCTAACACCTTTTAAAGGGGCAGTATTTTCAGCATGGTGATTAGACTCCAAACATCGCTAGTATGGGCCTTAAGACCAGTACCTTACAGCAAACATGAACATACATACCACATCCAGAGGAGCATAATCAATATCCTCCAGAAGTATCCAATGACCTTTGGTAACAGCTTGTGTTAAGGTTCCAGGTTGCCACACAAACTCCCCTGGTACATCTGTACAACGATACATACCGAGCAGCGTCTATGACGGAAACAATCAGTAAATTAGAGACCTGTTCATTACATCCTTTAAAAACTTACAAAAATTACCAAAGTTGGTATATAAGTAACGCTTAATTAGTTTTCACATTACTAGACAATCCATTTGGTAATCTGTTCCCAGCATTACACTATTTTAATTAAGAAAAAAAAATTTCACCCCTCCACATCTATGGTAACCTAATTGAAACACAGTAATTACCATTAAAATGGTTCATTTTAACTTGAAGTGAATTTACAGAGCTGTGCCACCATAATTAACAATCAACAGTATAACATACAAAACTGTTTATGGTTGTGCTGAACTTTATTTTACATTTTTGAAAAGTCTGTGACTAAGCTAGTAAGAGGAATTGTGAAGTTAGTTATTCAATGATACAAAACCAGTTGAGTGTTGCTTCTCTATAAAGCTGTAACTTCCACATTTAAGCATTCCTTAATTAAGTTTATGGTTTCACTACAACATATTTGGTACCTGGAACTTTATGAGTTTTTCTTACTATGGCAGTCTAACTCATATATATGTATGAAAAAATACTCTTGTGGAGAAGAGTTGTGAGACTGTGAAATCAGCTGTTCTATGCAAGTAAAGAAAGTGCTTATGCATGCTAATAAAAACCTTCAGATAGCACTTCTGGTAGATAGTAAGCACCTTGGAAACCTAAATATAAATTGAGCCAAACAACATAAATCAGTTAGAAATCAAAAGTTATATATGCAAAACCAGAAGAATGGGAAATTGTCTTCACCTCTGGTTTTACCTCAATAGGCAGAGCTAGATCACTATTACGTAAGCACATCAGGATCACAGGATCTTACTTCATCTTACCTTTACTACAAAAAACTGGGACCAGATTAAACTGACATTAGCTCACTTAAACTGAAGTAAGTGTCCATACAGCCTTTGGCACCAGCTTAAGTCATTTTAAAATAGTTTTTTTCCCCAATACAAATACAATTTTTTAATTAAAAAAAAAGGAAATACCAAACAACCAATAGGGCTCTTCCACATAGAAAAACCTTGATAAACATAATTTGAATAAAACAGATACAGCAAAATTATGCACCGAATTTAAAACCTACTGAAGCTTAAACATCATTTTTCTTCATGTTTATTTATTCTTATCAATAGCAAGACCAATACTACAGAGTTGAGGGTTGTGGGGTCTTTGGGTAAAAAGTTAAACACTATCTTATTAGAAAATTAAGTCCATGCTTTAATTAAAAATTGTCTGATCATCCAACCATAAAACAATTTAATCAGTTACCTTACTATCAGTTTGATCCCCAAGCTGGACTTTCAAAATATGAGGAGGCTTTGCTCTTCCAGTAACAGCTGCTAAATATTCAATTAAAGAAGTTTTGCCACATCCTATTGGTCCTTCTAATAAAACAGGATTCTGATATGCTACAGCAATAGCAAGGTTTTGAAGATTTGTGGAGACAGATTCAACCAAAACAAAACGGCTGGTGTTATTTTCCTGTTAAAACGTAAAATCTGAGTTACTACACTGAAATGGTTACTTTTTTTACAGGTTGTACAACACAGAACAATCAGGAAAGTGAGTCTGACAACTAGAAAATTTTGGCCTGCAGATCTGTCAACACATATCAAATAAAGGATTCTAAAGGTGTATTTAGTGACAGATATTAAAATAGATTTCATCTATTTGATGAAACACTTAATAAAGTATATGTACAGTTTGTTCCCAAAGGGAGTTCAGACTAAGTTGTAGGTACAGGTATAGTAACTATTCAGTTATGGCACATGCCAATCAAACACAATTTGCACTGTAAGTGAAGTTAAGTCAACAGAATGGATCCAAATCACAGGACAAACCAAACAGCAGTTACATTCATGTGATGCAAGGATAAGTATTAACTGTTGTATTTACTTCTTTCTGTAGAGGCCAAAGTACAAGATCATTAAACTCAGTGCACAAAAAAAAAGAGGTAAACTCCGTAACATTTTTAATTTCTTCAAACTGCAATGAATGTAGTTTATTGAATGGCAATTAACCAATGCTGCAGATACTCTCCAAATATTTTTACTCTCCTACAGTCACTTATATCAGTATATGGCACAAAAATTAGTGCTTTCCTGTCAAAAGGCACAGAGAAAAGAAATCAGAATACATACCACACTGAAACAAGTGTATTGTATTTAAGTTTGATCTTTTAATAAGTTTCATATACTTCTCTGGTAACAATGCTAGTTTACAAGAGTATCTGCTTTCCCTCACAGTTTGCTCCTACCTCGCCATCAGACCTCCTCAAGTGTAAATGGAGCCTCTCTAGTGTAACTGGAACTGCACTGTATACCAGATCAGTGAAATACCTGTGGCTATTAAAAAAATAAATGTATGCCTTTCTGGGAAATTCTCTCCTCCCTCACAAACAAATAGTATCCTTCCAGCAACCCAGTTTATAGCATGGCCTAGCAGCAGCAATGACACCAGCATGGGAGTACAAATCTCCTTAAACAGCTCTACAGTTTCCCTTGCTGCAATAAAGTTCAAACCACATCCTCAATCCTATAAAAAAAAGCTAGAATACAGCAAATTCAGCTACAGAGGTTGAAGGCCAGGGGGGAGAATTTGGGAGGAAATTACTCTTTCCTTGCTTCTGTTACTCAAGAAGTTCTGGACCTTGGTAGTCTTCATTCATTTATTCATTTGTAGATCAGTGTCCCAAAATTAAATAGAAATACTTACCTAAGAGCTAAAACTGTACCTAAATGAGAAAAAGTCATGAATACTGGCTGTAGCTACAAAGAACCTGAACAGTTCAAGATTAATAGCATATCTCAAGAGAAAAAAGGTTAAATAATGTTAAATACTGCTCCAAAATGCTTATGCCTTCGATGGACTTCCTAAAAGTACAAAACACTACATTCAGCATTACAGTTCACTCAAGTGGAGAAAGTAAGTTCTTGCTCACTTCCTCTCCCCTTTTTCTGCCTTCTAGAGGAGTAACTAGCAGCCTTGTTTCCTTTTAAGAACTGAGAACATGTTTGGAAGAAAGGCTAAGATGTCTTTAGAGCACAAAAAACTACTTCATGCAGGTAAAAGCAGCTGTGACAGATCCTGGCTTTACTCAGCTATCGAATCTCACCCTAACTTGGACTGGAGATACATGTAAGGCTGAATATTCTTTTGTAGTATGTTTGTAAAAACTGCTACATGAAGATAAAATTAACAGTATAATTATGTCTTCATTGCTTCATTCCACTGCAGAGCTTCTTTGCAGTGTCTACATTATGCAACACTAGCTTTCAGCACACATCAAGAAAGCTAAAGATACACACATTACCTGCAGTATCTCAATACTATTTAAGCAGGAAATAAAGGCAGTTCACCACATTTAGGAGTTCTTAAAAAAAAGTACAGACTTAAGCCTGGGTTACATACCTGCTCTTCAGAAACAACCTGTAGTCTAGGCAGCACAATACCACATACAGCTACTACATTGGCAGAGAGGTCGCCCGATACAACATGTCCTTGCGTATATTGCAGTTCTTTCTCCTTTTGCCAAAATGAGGAGTCTGGATTGGCCAAAACAAGGGCTTGTTCTACATTCTGCAGCTGAGACTCTTCTAGTAGCCTGTGAAATCCATGTTTATTAACTCCACTGAAAGCCACCAACAAAAGCAAATAGTGTTCAAGATTTTAAAAGTTCTTACTTTAGTCTAAAATGTATCAGTTCCTCAGGATTGAATATCTTCTTCAGGAAAGATAATTTATACTCATCATTCATGCATGTAACCAGAGCAAGACAGTTTGAAGTGTACCTAAAAATTATATTTAGAACAAAACATGTCAAAACACAGTCTTAAGAAATTTAGTTTCACAGCTGTCAATTGCAAACCAAACTATCAAGCTTGGAAAAACATGCAGAAAACTTTCTTCATAGAATTATTTTAATGTTACGCTTAACATTCTTTAAGATTAGAGAAGTATCTCAGAACTGAGAGAAGCAATTCTATCATGACATACTTTATCATTATACACCAACTAACTAATCTTTCTGTGAAGGACCAAATGATCAACAGAAATATAGTAAAAGAGAGCACTTTCCCAAATAAATTAAGGTAAACATATGAGACAATGAAAATCAGGTTTTCTTTCCCTGATTATTACTTTTCATCCTACTATTTCCCTTTCAAAATTGCTTCATATTTCATGCTATTTCTAAATTTAAAAGTCAGCCCATTCACTTAAGATTATTAGCTGAACATCAGGTAAACCAATTCCAATCAATGAATTAGAAATTCTGTTTCTAAGATTATCTAAGCATATGTTATCCTGAAGAGCTTCATAAATGGCTGATATTGACAACACTCTTCTTCCTGCCCTTCCTAAATTATACACCTGATTTTAAAATGATGTGTTACTAACATAATCCTGAATTTATGTTTTTAAAAACTGAAGACTATTAAAGACATTTCCTTAAATAAAAGGCACTATCAATACTACTTCTCACAAAAATAAGGTAGATCATGTGACTAGGTTGAAGGTCTGCAAGCAGACACCCAATATAAAACATTGGACCAAAATCACATGCAAAGTCTGCAACAAGGCCAATTAAGAAGCGTAGCTTAAATAAGCCAAGATTTATGATGACTCAGATGTCTATATACAAGCAGTAGGAAAAAAATCAACTTGTTAATAGAATATCAATGCAGACCAGTATAATATATCATTGTAATGTAAAGTTGGAGTGAGAGTAGATTAATCTCTACTTTTTTCCAGGATAACATGCTAGACTGCATGCAATGCACCAACAGGTTTACAGTAGAGAATAAAAGATAAATTCACCATCTCCCATGAATCCAACTTGGGTAAACAGAAGTTATTTTTCAAAATTCTCCAGACCATAGCCTTAAGCACAAATAAGAGCTAGCCTAAGTTTAATTCTGTGATAGATCACTACAGCTTTCAAAAGATCAGGTAAGAAGCACAGGTACAGATACCAACAGTACAGATTTTTCTGGTATTATTTGAAGACTCTTTTCTACTTTTATGTGAACATTGTTAAATACAATTCAAGATACAGATACATCTTTCCAATGGAGAAGATCTGGAGGGTTTATTTAACTTACCAACGGACTAAAGTGTCATGACTCCTTAGGAGTGGAATACACACACTCCAGTCCCATAATTCCCGGAAAACTGATTGCTCCTTTTGCAAAAATCTATAGGCTGCCTCCATGAGGTCCCGTAACTTCATTCGTCTGCGCCCGTATCGGACTGTGTTTGCATCCGAGCTCTCCAGGAAAAGCCTCTGGAAAACTGGTGATGTATTCTTAAAATATCTTAAAGCAAATCTTTAGGGGAGAGAGAGAGAGATGGGACACAGACATCTAAGCCAGAAGAAAGGAAAACAGCCACTGATGAAAATGTCAGGACAGTAATTAACAGTATTCTGACAAACAAGGCCTATATTTAACTTTGTCCACACTTGGGAAAGACAACCACTTCAGCAATCAGCTGACAAGTTACTTTACCTTATTAGAAATCATTAATTAATTATCAAGGGGAATAGTATTGCCTTTGGTGAAATCTCTTCAACTGCTCTTTTTTACTGAAAAAGTAATACTGATTCTTAATCTTAAATGGAGAGATTTTGGTTGTGAGCAATTTTTATGCCAGCTATTTTGCTTTTATTTTGATCATTAAGATGAAAATCACAGTAGTTCTTACAACACAATTTAATTTAAATAAGCTGTGTTTAAGACTCACGTTTTCTAAATCATTCTTTCAATTCAAAACACATTTGTTACTTGTGGGAGACAATCCAAATTGTCACACTACCTCTCATCACCAGTGAACACGGACAAGCATATACTCCCTAAGTTCAAACACTGCCCAAAGAGACACTGCATTACTCACGGCAAAACATCAGGGTGGTCATCAACCAGCTTGCTCATTGCTACACACAGCCTTTCATGCCGATCATGGTTGATTTGGCCACCAGCTTTAATGGCTTCTGCATTTCTTTCCAACAAATCCAACAAGATCGGCCGAACTTGACGGCCAATCAGTAGAGTACATTCTTTATCCAGTAATAACTGGGCTAAAGTATCAAGGATGCCCTGCCGATCCTGCTGAGTCCAAATCTAGAGGAATGGAAAGTAAGAACAGGTCAAATGGGAAATGATTTGGACTTTTAATTTCAGAACAATTAATGTAAGATTCACACTGAGTTTTACAGGAACAAACCTTTCATAAAACAGAAAGGAATCCAAAATTCCCAATGGAAGTACTTACTTGACACAGTTCTCCATATTTTAACAAAATGGGAAACAGAATGAGTGACATGCAGAATGACACACTGCACAGGAATTACAAAAAAGGCAAAAATCCTAACTTACATTTTACAGCTGAAAGATAGAGCAAATAATTTTTAATATTTTTAAAGAAAAAAAATTGTGAAAATGTTGTAACAACTAACACAGCTTTGTTAATATCACTGATCTCAACAGCTTGGACTCACAAGAGCCACAAAACATTTAAGAATTCAAGTTCTTAAAAAATGTTTGAGTTGCATCATGTTCATCATCTCTTTTAAAAAAATAAGCATTCAGTCATGATCATAGCTTTATTTCCATATTTCTGATAGCAATTATAGTGAGCAACACTCTTGACAAGAAGCAGCATGTATCTGCAGTTTTGAAGTTGAGATTTTTCTTACTTTTATAAATGGTCCTTTAGTGCAAAACAAAACATTAGGCTTTAGAAAAGATGTAAAACATTCACATCTGCTAGGAATTAAAACATAACAAAATACAAAATAACATACACCCCCTCTCCCCTCAACCTTCCTGACTTTGTTACTGGGAACAACAACCCATTTCTTGTGTCTTATGCTTAAATTTCTCTGGGCTTTGAGCTCATGTTATTATCCAAGCACCTCCCCACTTGTTGTGCTTAGCATATAATGCAGGATGGGTAATTTTGATTTGTGAAAAATCAGGATTATGAATTTGCACTGCAGCAGTTTTGCTCCTAACTTTGATGCTCCACTCTCCTCTCCCTTGCTGAGTGAACCTTTATCCTGTCAAGACAATTTTATCTTTCTTGGCAAACAGTCATAAATACAGCTAGGCCAGACAGCTTTCCAAACAAAACAAGCGCTTACTGAACTCCTACAGAAATATTCTGTGATTCAGGTAGTTTTTGGTTTAGCAAAGTGTGCAGCTAATTTCTGCTTCTTCTAGGTTTTTTGTTACTCAGGTAAAAACTTCTCCTGGCCTGCAGATGGGATGGTTTCCTCGTTACAAGATAAAGAGGCTGCAGAAGTCCTACAGGTGACCTTTGAAAGAGTGATCTCCTAAGTTTATACCACTGTCGACATCCTTCTAGAATACATGAATACTTGTTCAAGTTCCTTGGGTCTCCTTCTGAATTTGAAAAAGACACCCATTCCCTAACAGCACGTAAGAAATCGGGGAAACTGCATGTCGTGGTTTTAACCCAGCCGGCAGCCAAACACCACGCAGTCACTCGCTCACCCTCCCCCACCCCAGGGGATGGGGAGAGAATTGGAGGGGTAAAGGTAAGGAAACTTGTAAGTTGAGATAAAAACAATTTAATAATTTAAATAAAATAAAAAATAGTAATGATAATCATAGTAATATTAGAATATACAAATAAGGGATGCACAGTGCAGTTGCTCACCACCCGCTGACCATGCCCAGCCTGTTCCCA
The DNA here is from genome assembly GCF_000700745.2 of Antrostomus carolinensis. NCBI lineage: Eukaryota > Metazoa > Chordata > Aves > Caprimulgiformes > Caprimulgidae > Antrostomus > Antrostomus carolinensis. Next base: position 86,259 of record NW_010326411.1, read on the forward strand.
GCCAGCAATCCCCGAGCAGAAAAAAATCCTTAAACTACAATCATGGAAGAGAGAGCGTGAGAGCTTCCCAGCCAACCCCCATCTATGTACTGAGCATGACATTGTATGATATGGAATATCCCATTAGCCAATTTGGGCCCATTGCTCCGGCTATGCTCTCTCCCAGCTTCCTGTACATAACATGAGAAGTTGAAAAGTCCTTGATTTCTTAGCAACAGCTAAAAATATCAGTATATTATCAACATCCTTCTCATTCCAAATCCCATACGGAATCCAAAACACGGTGTTATTCTGGCTACTGAGAAGAAAATGAGCTCTATCCCAGTCGGAACCAGGACACTGCAGTATATACATTACAAACACCAAAACCAACACATTAAATTGCAAGCAGTTTCTTACATGCTTTGTGTTTGGTTTTATGAAACATGATATAAATTTATCTTCCTCTCATCTATCACAGCAACAAAAATAGTTTTAAAAAGTAAGCTGAAGGTCTGCGTTTGTCACAGAGCAAGCAAGACACTGTTTGTTACAGGGGGTCAGTTTTGAGTGGTGAAATGATTGACAAGCTGATCAAAGGCAGCATGGCTCAAAAGAATTGAAGGCAAACTCCACTGTAAAAAATAAGTACCTTCAGTTTCCAAATCAATTATGCCTTTGTCTACCCAAACAAGGCACAACAGGGTGCTTAATTTACTAACCAGAGCTTTCAATATCAAATAAAAGGAACAGTTAACAATAAAAAAGTAAATAAATAATGTGACTGACTCAGGAAAATTCTGTAGTTACATGACTACTGCACAACAAATCCATTCCATTAGCAATTTTGTGAGAGCAAGCAATTTTTTAATCATTGCGCATGGTACCCTTAGGACACATAAAACTGTTCAAAAAAATCACAGTGGCAACATTCTCATTCTATAAAGAAACCATCTGTTTGATTTCAGAGCCTTTCAGAGTTTAAATTAAAATTTCCATGGAAAAGAAGAATACTGTCAGAGAGGTTTTTTTAAACTGAAAGGTGGCTTTGTGAACTAACCAACATTCTCAATTAGTAGCAAAGGACAGCTGATCTGAAAGTGTCTCATTCTAATCTTCAGATCTGGGATAGCAGATCTGCACTCGCGGTTACAAACAGCTGCTTTAAGAAAGCATCATAAAAGACTGTCCCTCCAAATATAGAAAATATATATACACATTGTATATTATTAATGAAACAGGCATAAAACAGAAGCACAGCCAGGAGTGAGACCTGGAGTCAAACATGATCCCAGTTGCTTCTCTAGCAGCAAGCTGCTGCACACCTCCTTCCCAGCCTGCACAGTACATTTACTCAGTGCCCACAAGGTACAGAAATCTTTATTAAGAACCACCTTAACCCAAAACCCAAGATTATTAAGAGAAAGGATCACAGTGAGGAGCAATCTGGGCCCACAGGAAAGCCACATTTCTCACTGTGGCTTACAGGTGTTTCCACAGAACGTCACACCACACACAGATTTAACAAGGGGATGCTCTGAAAGAGCGCAAAGGTCTAAGGGCCAAGCATGGGAAATAGCTCTTCCCCCCCAACACAGGGGCACATGCTCTTGGCTCCATGCCCCCACACAACAGTTACACTGTTGCATGACTGTGCAGCAATCAATTTGGCAAGATGATCCAAATTAATCCTTCTTCTGGAGTCTTCCACTAGGGGGGAAAAGTTGAGTGGGTTTTCCACATCAGCACACTCACTAGGTTCAGGATAAGAGAAGCGACAGAAAGGTGTGGCTTGGCTCTGGGAATAGGCAAAAAGAAAACAGAGTGGGACTGCTCTTTCTGGCACTTTTCCAGTTCAGTAAGATAAAGTGAAACATGGGCCTGCATTCTTCTCATGACCCACGTAGTTCAAGAAAAAAAGAATTTAAAAGGCAGGGGGATACACAGTCTCACAAGGAAAACAAGATAGCTTCAGCGACCTGCAGAACAAGATAGAACTTCCTACACCTCCTCCAGCACACCTTGTTTGATAGGTGTCCATTTGATTTGGACAGAATGCTCCTTCAAGGATAAAGAGATGTTCTCTTTGACTTTGTATCAGTGTATTTATTAACATACTGTCTCCCCAAAATCACAGCTCTTCAAAAACTAGAAGCTGAACAAGATGACAGTACACTCCAGGGTGGAAGCAGAAATGCAACATACCTTCCCTTATTTCCAATGCTATATGATATAAAGCTTAATTAATCTTTCAAATAACAAGCTTAAGTCACATTTCAGGGGAAAAAAAACAGTCTGCCTTAGTTGCCAGGACATCAGGACGTTTTTCTGACAACCAATGAGTAGCTAGGTGAATGTGGGACAGCCAGGTCACCTCTTTTTTCCTACATTTATTAAAAGAAAAAGGAATAGAAGCACTTCTCAACATCAAATGCTAAGACTGAAGGGCTATAAATGAGAGCTTGGAGTTATTATAAAAACAATTTTCACTCCTACATAGAAAAATGAAAGGGAAAATTAAGGACACCAAGCTAAAATATCGACAGACTAGAACAGGAGATCCAGAACGGCATGCTCCAGATCTCCAGTTCACATAAGATGATTCCATAGACTAAATAGAGGAAATATCCAGACGTGCCAGGGTTTTTGATTTATAGTTTCCATATATGCACAGTGGTAGATGCAAAGGGCAGAAACAAATAAGGGTATTTTTGTACTGAAGTTCCACTACTACTAGGATTTTAACCTTTGCATTAATGAACTTCTCTACTGAAATTACACCACCACAGGGAGCCAAAATACAAGCATTTGCACAAAACCTGCTTTTGGAGTTCTACATAAGAAGACATTCTGATTCAAACAGACCTTTGGTAACACACAGAACCAAAAGCACATTACAGCAGTCTGTGGAGCACTACTGCTTATACAGTTTGCTTAAATGATCAAAAAAAAATAGAAAGGCAGTAAAAACAGAGTGGTTTAGAGAGCTTTTCATCCCACCTTCCTCATTAGGAACACAGACATATGTTGTACTTTTGCAGAGTTAATGATATACAAATACTCTCCAGAAAAGGCTGTATTTCTATTACATACTAAAGCATGGGGAACAAGATCTTCCATCACCACACAAATAGTGCCTTACTACGAATCTCAAAAGACTGTTCCTTACTTAGCAGTTGTGGGCACGTTCCAATCCATTATGCAATACTGAAGAAATAAGTCTCCAGAAAGACACAAGTGAAGCTGCAGAGCAGAGAGAGCTCCACATTTCCAGAATGCATGCTTCCTAAGTTAAGTACAAAGCAACTGGTAGGAAATCAGGTACAACAACTGGAGCCAGTGGTTGTTTAGTGGCAAGACAAGCCTAACACGCTCCTAGATCTGTAGCTTCCAAGCTTGGAAATAGCAATTCATTCCCATAAGAACATGTCATTGTTCATTAATGTGCTGCTCCAGACCCTCTGTACATAATCACTCTTTAATAATTTCCAGCTGGTAAGAATTCTAAACTTGAAGTATGTCTCAAAACAGTTGCCAGAAAGGAAAGGGCAGAGTCCCTTTACCAGTCTCAACTCTCGGTGACTCACTTCTGGTTCACTGCTCCATCTATCTGCTACATCATATATTCACATCATCCCCATCTCTATTTCTCAGCTGCTTCTCTTGAATAGCAACTCTTCATCGCTGCTTCCCACCAATTAGCATCAATTCTCCAATGCAGGAATACATATCTATGTCAATTTTACTTTGATCCTATCATATGTAGTGACAGAAGAAAAAGCCATCTGTCTACCAACAGAGAACCTTGACTACCAGTATGAAAGCCTTTCCCAACCATAACTAAGAGACAGTAACGCAGACTGAAAGCCAGTATTCCGAAAAAAATACCATGATTTAGACTTTTCATCTTCAAACAACTGGGACATTTCCTAGACACTCAAACAGCAACATGGATTTCGAGCCCTGAAGTGTATACACAACTTAGAGGCTTCAAAAGCTCTATCCTGAAAAGCATTAATAATATAACATCTGATGTGCTGACATCCTGTTATTACATATCTTCAAGTATTTCAGAGACAGAAGGGAGCTAGGGCTCAACTCTTCTAGAAGGCAGGTGTGCTCTTCACAGCTCAGGCAGCCAAAGCATGGAACCAGTGACAACAGCAACATGCTTCCAGCATCGCCGCGATGAAAAAAGAAAAGGAATCAAAACCCTAGAAAACTCGGGTAAAAAGACAGAGGACTGTCTTCTAAAACATCCTGTTTTAAAGTAATTAAAGAAAACGTGCAAATAGCTTCAGGGTAACAGGCTGCAGCTAAGGGAATAGTGACGGCCACAGCGCTCGCTGACAACACGCCACCTCTCGCCACCACGCTGCCAGAGTCACCTGGAGGGACAGGGAAAGACTTCAACTGGGGGGCAAAGCGCCTCCTGAGGACGCACAATAGGAGGGGCACCAGGGGACAGGAGAGGACCTGCCCCACGGGGCTCCACTCGCAAAGCGGCGGCGGCGGGGGGGGGTAAGAAACCGCAACAAGCACACAGAGAGAGCGGATA
>NW_010326412.1:0-20279 GCF_000700745.2 Antrostomus carolinensis
TATGTATATATATATGTATGTATATATGTATATTTAACAGCCAGCTTCCAGTAAAGTGCAAAATCAGGACTTGAATTCACATAAAATTAGTTAAATTAAAATCCCCAAGCTTGGGGACAACAGTTAGTTCTCTTAAATATAGGAAAGGAGGGAGGGGAGGGGGAAATAAAGTTGCTTTTCAGTTGTCAGGTGCTTCACATAAAATAAGATGCTGGGTGAGGCATTGTGAAGGGGCTGTGGAGGTGCCTGTAAATGTGGCAGGCGGCGGGTGGGGATCGGCAGCGGGGGGGGGGGGGCAAAATCCCACCAGTGAAAAATACATCACCGAATTCTGACACACCCTTATTAAAGTCCAGGCAGGACAGAAACCTACGCAGAGAGTAAATGATAAACTTTTCAAAATTACCTGTCAGTCAAGCATGCCCAATACTATTAAAAACAGAATACTGGAAACAGTAAAATGAAGGAATGCTGTATGGTGGTAGAAAAAAGTCCACTGAAGCCTGAGCATTTTAGAGGGTGTTCACCTTGAAATTGAGCCTGAAAATGGAAGAGGAAAGTGTTTGTCTTATTTTTGGAATTTCCCTCATAAGAATACACTTTCTCTGAGTAATACGAGCGATGCCAAGAGTGGGGGGAAATTAAGTACAAATATGCTGACAGTAGAGGAATCTGAATTAACATAATTTTTTGAAAAACATCCATGTATTTAGAGTATTAAACAGTCCAGGGAGAACATTTTAAAGGGGGAGGTCAGGTCAGGTAGTAAAACCTATAAAAGGTTAAAATAGCAATAAGTAATTTGCAACATCATGGAACTGCTAAGTCACATGAAACTGATGGACATTTTTGTAAACAAGTTTATTCTGTTTTGTTGGGGTTTTTTAATCCTTGAGACACAAAGAAGTATCAGCACCCAATGTTTGAAAAAAGAAAAAAAAAGCATTACTTTTTTTTTTTAATTACTGATTTTTTTTTGTGGATTAAATCTGTGTTGGACTGCTCTTGACACTGACATCTCCTTTGAAAAATCTCTTTGAACAACTGTTTGACAGACAGGTTTGTCTGAAAATGCATTCTTTCTTGTTTCACATTGGCCATTTCAGAATTACTCCTGTTCAAACAGGGAGTCCACTTGAAATATACCCAACTGTTTCCCATGGTCCTACAATTTAAAAAAAAAGATTCAGTAGCATTTAAGAATCATTACAGTTGCCTGCTTTCTTAAGTTTCAGTTCTTTGTTTTTAGTTTCTCAGTTACCCACATTTGCTGTTCTCTCAGCAACTTTTTGGGCGAGACGTGTTGACTGACCATTTCACAACCCTGCAGAAAACTACAGAGCAGAGTAATTCCATAGAGCTTTATAATGTAGGTGAAATTGCAACCTAGACCTAATTCTTCATGAGCAAAATAGTGCATTGCAAAATGACACTGAAAAATACATTAACTGTACCTCAGTTATGAAATTAAATTTGCAGATTCTGTGCTTGCTCTATTTGGAAATGTTTCCTACTAACAGAAGGTTCCTAAACAGCAAATTGTATTTCCTTTCTCAAGAATTATTAAATGAAAACCTTGCTGTGATGTGATATGTCAGGCTGCATTACAGTAATGCTTGACGTGTGAACTTGAAAAAATGGGTGCCCTCTTCCCCATTTAGTATTTTTCTGATGGGGCTTATGTCAATTACATGACTAAATTTTTTTTCTCTTCATCACAAAAAGACCAAAACTAAACACCCAAAGTAGTGATGTTCCTATTAAAACTTTGGGTTTGCATTAACTGAAAAAAAAAATATTCCAAATGTCATTGTCTGAGTAAATAAATTTAACAGAAAAATCCACTCTCTCTGCCCAATGCTCCCCCCACAGGAACAACTGGGAAAAGTTCATAATCTTCAAATTAGATATATTCCATAGTTTAATTGATAAAGGTAATTCAAGAGAATATTCGTCAGTTCAGCCTTTATGTAAAGCACTTCTAAAAATGAGGTTTCTCTCCGCCTCTTGTAAACAATATATTGCAAGCGTATGTGAAATAGGTGTTTTTGGGTTTAGTGTTGGTATATAGTATCTGGAAATAATTGAAAGTTCCATGACACATTTCACAAGATCAAGTGTGGCAAAAGACTTGTGTATTAGTCATTGACTTCCAGGCTGCAGAAATTCAAAGAATAGCTTTACCTTGCAAATAAATCCAGTGTCTTAGGGACCGAATGCAGCAGCTGTCAAAGAGCACACAACACCACTAAATAATGTGACGTTACAGGAAAAAGAAGCAGGTATAATAAAGGTCCAGTAAGAATTTATACAAATATGTCTAGAATACTGTGAATGAAACAAAACACACTTGGTGGTTTTGTTTGGGGCTTTGTTTGTTTGGTTGGTTGGTTGGGTTTTTTTACAAGTACTACCAAGTTCAAAAAAACAAAAGGACTTGAGCATGAAGTCCCGAAGTTTGCTTTCCAAAGACTGTGGAAGTGATGAACTGTTTGTTTTGGGGTTTTTTTTCTGAGATGATCCATTTTTAAACAAACAGACCCCTCAAAACAAACAGAACCCTTTATGATTTGTATATTTAGTTCCATATTCTAATAGGTATGTGTAATTTTTAAAAATTTTGCTTGTTTGCTCTAAATATGTAACATTTCTGAGCAACAGATTTACATAAACTGTTAAATGCATTATATAAAACAACAATGCGGTGTCTAGTTCAACAATACAGGAATCTAGTTCTCCTGTTGCCATGATTTCCACTGGGCAGGCTGTATAGCTCCTATACCCATGAGAGCGGTGAGGTTCAGCCTCCCTAGATGAAAACAAAATTGCCTTTTCAATTCTCAACCCCAAAGTACCAAGGTTAACCCCAAAATCATGTGAACACGAATGAAGAAGGTGAGTGAGCAGTCCTTTTAGTCTAAGGCAATTCTGTGTTATAACTCTTAGTTTTGCAAGAACACACCTCTGGGATACTGATTCAACCTGGAATAAATTCAGCAGGGTTTACTTATTACTGTAAGTTTCCCACAACCTTTTTTAAGTGTAGGTACAACTATTCAACTTTGTCCTTACAAATAAGAGCATATATCCCAATACAGATTAAAACAAACAAACAAAACAAAACACACAAACAACAGCAAAAAATGAATTAGTAGATACCAAAACTGAATAAAATATTGCAGCTTAATATACTTTTGGCCAAAGTGCTTATAATTCTGTAACTATTTTTTCCTCAGGCTCAGAATGGGAAAAGGATTACAAAGCACACAGTGAAGCAGCAGCAGCACATGGTATTTTGGGCTTCTGACTTCCTCAGCTCAGCTTTGCAAAGGCTCTTTGCAAAGCAAAACATTTTTACCTGGAAGACTGAAGGAGTCACGTGTATACAACGTGATAAAATGCATCAGTGTTCATTGCAAACAGCTTTGTATGGGAAACTGGACCGTGATTCCTGACTGACATACACATTATTCTCTTCTAGAAGACTTTGCTCTATTTTATTATTACTGTTTATGAGGAGGAGGTGGAGTGTTCAGGGTTGCTTGGAATGTTCAGTCTTTTTAATGGAAGTTTACAAGTAAGAGCTTTTTCTTACATACAGTTTCATTTGGATTATTTTTTTTACTCATTTTTAGCTGAAGCAACTTCATCCTGTAAAAAGTTCATGAAAATACACAACAAAGACATTCAGTGTAATAGGAGAGATCATATTTTGTAGGTCTGAAATATTTCCATACTTGGTATTTTCTGGTAAAGAATGCTAACAACTGAGATTTTGATACAAAAAGAACCCATCAAACACCATGAAAAAATATTTTGATTTTTTTTATCTTATTTAAGGCATCTTGGTGCTTGCCAGCAGTTGTTTCCTTCTTTGCTAAAGTAATTACAGTGCACTACTTGAAAATTGCTCCAAAGTTTTCAGGAGTATGATTAGAAACCTTTGGGTGACCAGTTCTGCTTGTGACTATAGGGGAATACCATTAAGAAGAAAATAGATGGGGAAAACCCACCAGTAAAAGTCAGGTGGGCAGTACAATATCCGTTATATACTTCTGTAATTACATATTACATGTGTGGGTTTTTTTCCTCTAGCATCCCTGAATTTGTCAGAGTTTTGGGAGTTGTATTCTTAGAAAGATGTATCTCCTACCTTCTACATAAAGACAAGTATATATACATACATACATACATACATATATATATATATATATGCGCTACTTTCCACTTTAACATTTTTCAGTTTTACTAAGTGAGCCCTAAATCAGCATGCTGCTGTCTGTCAAGCAAAAAGGCAGTTCCAGCATGCTGTGCTGTGTTCCATTTTTAAATGACTGAGAAAAATATGTAGGTTGTGGCTTTGGTGCAGTGGGTGGGTTTTTTCAGTCCCCTGAACACAAAATGGAGCATGTGTGAATCATACCCATATAACCTATACCTCATTGGTAAAAATTATATCTGTTTGCAAATTAAAAATCTGCCACTATTTTTTCCTGGTGACCAGTCTAAAGAATTACAATAACATGTCTTCGCAAAAAGAAGAAACAAAGGCACCTTGAAAAACCTGCTCCACGTTTTTTTTCTGAACAAGCTTAGTTTGCACGTTTGAAAATGAATGAAGATTAAAATGGGTACATATATTGTCTAAGCATTTGATAAAAATATTTATTCAAAGAAATTACAGTATGCTATAGATAATTTTTTCATTATTAAACAAAGAGCAGCTCATGTCCCCTTAACTGGAAAATATATATGGAATTATTTTTTTCAGAGTGTTGTCAGTAAATCAACATTCTCATCAATTAGTATGTCAGGGTATGCCACCAATGCTTCCTACTGACTGTTGCCCAGACCAAGAACCATCTTAGTGGCTCAATTAATTAACTAAACCTTCATGAACAATTTGCATGTTTCCTGCATTTTTTCCTTTCCAATTTCCACATTTTAAAAACAGAGAGGAAGCAGAGGGCTGCAGAAACTCAATAGTGATGCCAAATGCAAAACTCCAGCAGTTTTTTGAGACGGAAATTTAAGAAACATACACATGCAGGTTGCCACATCTTCTCCACCCATAGTATCAAATATGTATTTCCTTTATTGATTGCTTGAATATTTGGTTTTCTTTCAGCTGACAAAGAATGTTTAGAATTAGTTTACTTAGGCCCTGAGTTACACAGCAACTTCTGGCCTGCAACAGAAGGCTGTTGTTTCAGGGAAAAATTTCTAGTAGTGAGGTTTCTTAAACACTGGTTTCAGTTGAGAGCATGCAGTTGGTGGCAGGGCCACCATCTTCTCATCTGTGACCTCCTCTTTAGTGAAGCAGAACATGAATCTGCATGTCTGTATCCATCATATTTGCTAGGTTATGTGATAAAAGCTCACCTGCTCACCCACCAAGGACCACAGAGAGACCACCCTCATCAGCTGTAGAGTTGGCAAACATGCAAGCCTGGCTTCAGTTTTAATGAGAGGGTGTCTTTTGTAGTCAGATGCACTTGGTGATGTAGTGTGCCGTAAAGGTTAAGATGTCAAGAGAAGCAGCCTTCAGTTGGATTACTGAAGTAATAAAACATCTCAGAGAACTCTCAGAGCACGCAAGCTCCACTGTAAAAATTGTATTTTAGTACCAAAAGTCAAGAAACTTAAGTGGTTTTTATTACAGTGCTCAAATTCATGAGTGTCCTTTACTGTTTTCTAAAAGAAAAGAAGTGACTCAGAAAAAAACCTGAGTCAACAAATTAGCCTCAAGAACTTTTTTTCAGTTCATTAACCAAATGAACTAAATCCATTCATTTGAAACAAATCCCTCTCAGCTGATGTTCATAAGTCTACCTAATGAACAAGCCTTTGGCGTTTCTTATATGAGGCCACCCTTGCAAATACCAGTTTGACACAAGGGATGTTTTTATTCCTGTCTTGCAACTACTGTCCAGCTGACCACCTCCTTTGACTCCTGCTTGTTAATGCTTCCTCCTGTCTTCTGTGTTTGGTTCTTGCTCCCTGACAAGACGCAGGTCTCCATTTCTGGCTTGACCTTGCACCATCCTTCCTCAAGGAGGAAGACGAGGGCTATTGAAGCCCTTGTCCATCACGCCTCTGCCAACTGTGGTACTACAGTTGACTTTGTGGATGGTACAAGCCTATCTCTTCTCAAAGTGCAGCTGGCAACATACATTGGCTTCCACCAAGAAGGAGAACGTAAGTCTCAGCCACAGCATAAACTCTTCACTGTGATACTGTTCTTAAACCTTCTCAATACAGATAGAAAATTTCCAATTAAAAAATAAACTCTCTATAAGAGGGCTGAACTGATCCATAAGATGTGCTGAACTAAAATAAAGATCTTTAAAGTAGAGTTCCTTTAGGGGGTTTTAACAATAGGAACTGATCCATAAGACATGCTGAACTAAAATAAAGATCCTTAAAGCAGAGAAGTAGAGTTCCTTTAGGGGGTTTTAACAATAGAATTAAGTCTCTGGGCAGCATCTCACTTCCTCACAAAAACAAACAAAAAAACCAAACCAAACCAAACCAAAAAAGGTTTGAGGAATATTCCAGGAAGAGTTATACCAGAAACATGAAAAAGCCCATTTTACAGTAAGCAGCGATGACATCCGCAACCAAATCAAACAAATAAAACAGAACAACCTTTGTGACAGCACAAGAAAAACAAACCTAGTCAGAACAGGAACCTGTTATTGCTGGGTTCTTTCCAAACCATCTCCACAAGCAGTGTAGAAAAGAGAAAGAAAGAGAAATAAAACCAGTTGAATGTTTAGCATTGCTGAAGGAGACAAAAGACCCAGCAAGGAAATGCTTAAAGAAAAGAGGTTGTATATTTTGCCTTGCATGCCTTTTGTATACTTTATAGCTAATAGTTCCTCCAAAATTCTGACAGGTGAACTTTGTTTATTCTTTCTTTATTTATTTTTTGAGGTTTTGGGTTTCTTTACTGGAGATCTTGTGTGGAAAGCTATATGCATTTAGATTATAAATGACTTGCCACCATTGTAAAATAGGATTTACCTATATTTAATGTTTCCCAAAGACCTTCCTTTATTAGGACACATAACTGTAGCTGCTGTTTCAAATACAAGAGAACTCAACAATATCTCCAGTTAATTTCTTACTTGATGCTAGAATAGTTTGCTTTTAAAAAACTGTTTAACAAACCTTGATGCTACAGCCAAACTCCAACAGTTGATTTATTTGCATCTGTCTCCCACCTGGAATAATACCATCTACCTTCACATTTCCTAGTTAAGTCAGCTGTATACAACTTGGCATCCCATTCAAACAAACAAAAAATTGTACATATTTCTACATTACTGACTATAAAAAGGAGGCATTTTTTACCTTGTTTCTTCTATGCTTTTGCACAGGCTTTCTGCTGCTTCCATTGTTTTGACCCAGAGTCAATCCAATACGAGCCAAGCTGTGTGTATTGTATTGTTCACTCACCGCTTTGCCTTGCTGGTAAATCCCAAGTCATCTAACATCTTCCTTGTCTTCACTTTCCCCTCCCTGTCATATTTTGCTATGGCACTTCTCTTGGGAGGTGTCAGGGCAACTCCCTTTGGCACCATGGTTTACGCCACTATTGCTGAGAATTCTTGAGAGTAAAATAAACAGGGAAGACAGTGAAGTCACCATATTACAGACACACAAATCAGCTGTCAAACACGTGCATTTGAATGAGAAGGAGTAAGCAGAGCAAAGCTGGTGATGAATAAGGTGGCTTTAGCAAGGCTCCCTGCACCATGAGACCCTGCTAAAAGGGAAACTTTCTGACCGTGGCTCAATGCCTCTTAGTTTTCCACATTTCCCAGAGCTTACAGAGGACCAGCATGCTATTTTCTGCAGTTCCCATCTGATCCCAGCCAGAAGAACTCACCCTGGCAAGCCAGCACTACATCAAGAGACTAGACACTGCTAAATCTGGACAGGTCCCACCTAGGAGATGATGTTATAAATATGGAATGTGTGCTGTAACCGAGATAAGGGACCAAAGTCCTTTTCTTCCTCCTCATTCAAGAACTGCTTTCTAACAAAGGGTCTCCAAATTACTTTGCATCTATGGCCTAAACTGACAAAAAATGTTGAAATATTAATCTACTAATTTAACCCCATGATCTAAACAATCCTACTGCTATGAAAGTATCAGTTGCTTAGTTTTGTCTAGGAGTATCAGGCAAGTTGGATAGCTGAGATCCCAGTTTCCAGCAAATAACCCACCTTCTGTTCAGACCCAAAGAACTTCCATGCATGAAGAGAGACTGGGTGCCAGTTAAACTGGTTTAAACCTAGCATTTCTATGATGACCCAATGTACATAAAGCAGCCCAGGATGAGAGATGAGAGTGTTGAGTCCTAGCTCTGTGTAGCTCTGTGTGAATCCCAGGTCATGCACCAAGACTGAAATGCAGCACTAGAAATTTTCTGTCTCATGGACAGAGATGAAAGAAATACGTAGGAATTTCCCTCCTTTTGTTCATGTTCTTGGTAGAAGTTGAGCCCAGAGGGTAGTCACTGTACTCCCCTTTCTACTCAGCCTCCTCAAAACTGAAAATAAAGGAGGTCAACTCTACAGTCTTAACTGAATTTAGAAAAGCAGGAGGAGAAGTAGCTTCACTTGAAGGCTGCAGATTTTAATGCTTGGCAAAAACCTGGGAATTTCTAATTGCTGGCAGTGTCTCATAGGAAACATTTGCTTCCCTTTTCGCCCTGCAGACCTCAGGTGTTCCAGTAGAGGCTCTGGACCATGAGTACGTACGGATTACCATAGAGTTTTGATGAAGTTGACCAGAATAATCACAGAATCACAGAATGTTGGGGATTGGGAGGGACCTCAAAAGATCATCTAGTCCAATCCCCCTGCTGGAGCAGGAACCTAAATTAGATTACACAGGTGTCCAGGCAGGTCTTGAATGTCTCCAGAGATGGAGACTGCACAACCTCCCTGGGCAGCCTGTTCCAGTGCTCTGTCACCCTTACAGTAAAGAATTTTCTTCTCAAGTTAAAGAGGAACCTCCTGTGTTCCAGCTTACACCCATTGCCCCTTGTCCTACCACTGGACGTCACTGAGGAAAGCTCATGATGTACTTAATATTGCATAGGTGGGAGAGAAAGAAACTGAGAATACTCTCCATCAAACCAGTATTTTATGTACTTAGTTGTGCTGCAGTTTTATTCAGTTTTATGCTTTTTTTTGAAAGAGGCAATTAAATATCCACCAATAAATAAGCAAGTGGCTTTCCACACAGGTGGTGTTATCTCTTCTCTTCTCTTCTCTTCTCTTCTCTTCTCTTCTCTTCTCTTCTCTTCTCTTTTCCTTACTTTCTTTGCCTCTTCTTGCTTCTCCAAAGTACTGGGTGCCCAGCAGCTGTAACTCAAACAGCTGTAATTTGGTTCCTGAATGTACCATATTTATCCTGTGCAGTATTCTGTCTGCTCAGATGAATTACACTTGGTGGACCAAATGTTGCAACCAGCTTTTCTGACTAATGCTGTTTTGAAGTCCTGTAATTAAGCCACTCTTACAATCTAAAAAAATGTCTTTGATCCCTTTTTCAAATACTTCTCTAATAACATTGCTACTGTGTGAACCGTCACACCTTTTCTTTCCTGCCTTTGAGTAATTCAAAGAGCACTTCTATGTAAAAACACATCTGGAACTGCCCAGAGCAGAACCAAAACCTTGTTCAGTTTGCATGGGTTCTTTCAAAAAAAACAGCCAACATGAACTGCTCACATCTTCTGTCCAACACCCATGGACACCTTCTGCTACTAAACCAGGTACAGCATCACAGGATGGTGGTCATTGCACAGATTTGCTTGTGTCCAGGTGACTTTGGTGCAAGCTCTGTGTCTCAATTCCAGATATCTGTATCTGCAGCTTTCTGGAGTTATGCTCAGACCAAATGCAATGGCACCTTGTAAGATGTCAAGAAATTCACCTTGTTGGGTATGCTCAGGGTCAAGAGTTTGCATTCAACTTTTCTGCTTACTTAATTATATATTATGGTCTAGTTGTCCATCACTGAGGCCTCATAAGCTCCCATGCTCAATGCTAACATGAGAAGGCAAATGAGGGAATTCAGCAACATTTCCCTGAATATACCTTTGGTGACGCAGAAGACAGATACGTGGTCCAGTTTGATCAGTGGTACTCCCTGACTAGATGGGCTCTTCACAGCCCGTTAAACGAGACCATGTGGTTTCACTCATGCCTCATTCAAAACTTTAACAGAAAGTGGCTAAAGTGTTTCTTGGCTGTATTGTCCTTGCTGCTGCAGCAACAGAAGCACTGTAAATGCAAGTCAAATGTGGGGACACAACCCATGAACAATAGTAAGCTTTAAGTGAAGACATCAATACAGGAAAGACCTCTACACTTCTGGAGAACACTCACAGCAGTGAAGATCTCTAATTCAAAAGAGTGCCTGAACAAATCTTAAATTATGGTAAGCATGATCTATGTGTGTGTCATGTTTTAGGCAGCAGGACAGGAAGAGCTGCAAATACTCCTTATGTGGATTTTACGCTGGGAAATATTCCCATCTCCAGCCTTAGACTGGCTGTTCACACACAGATAGACAGTACCCATGGTATTGCTAAGTTTTCCTCTATGGACTTGCTCACTTCTCCTAGCCATGCCTCTTCCTTACCTTCTTCCTCACACTGCTGCCAACCTGGCTTTTCTTCACCATGAAGTCACCACTTGAGCTCCTATGTATCATCTCCTGTTTTAGGTCCAGTATCACTCCATCTCTTTTCTACTGCTCATTATCTCATTATCTCTTGTTACGCTCTGCAAGAACTCAATAAATCACTGTTCCTCCTCTGTGTTGCCATAGTCCTAAACAAGATATTAAGGAAAACAAGACAAACCTTGCTAATACCATTTCTCACATGCAGGATTCATTTTAAACCCTTACCTTCTGAGCCCTGTCCTCCAGACCTTTTGCTCTGTTCTAATCCATGTCCTGTAGAATTATAGGTGCATGTGACCAGACATTAAAGAAGCAAAGAAGGAAGACAACGAAAACAGACTTTTTCCTTTTTTTTTTTTTTTTCCTTCCCCTTCCAGCATGGATAGAAGCTATATTAAGCTGAATAGACCTTTATAAAATGGGTAATTAATATGAAACTTACCAAGAGTTTTAGAACTTACTTATCCTAAGCCAACACTGGAGCAGATTCACCCCTGAAGGGGGAGACTGCAGCCTGTGAAGGACCCGCACTGAAACACAGGAAAGGAGTGAGAAATGAAGAGGGGCAGAGAGAAATCACGACATCCTGACTGCAACCCCTGCACGCTGCTCCTGTCCTCACTGAAGGGACAGAGTGTGACCTCTGGTGATAACCAGTGGGAAGAGAGGAGTCTGGAGTGAAGCTGAGCCTGGGAAAGGAGGAGGGGAGTTTGTTTTCCCAAAGTGTTTTAATATTTGATTTTTTTTGTTTCCCAATACCCAAATCAATAATTAAATATTTATGCTAATTGTCAGCAAATTAAGTTAAATTCCCTAAGTTGAGGCTGTTTTGCCCATGACAGTATATGGTGAGTTCCCTGTCTTTATCTTGGCCTAAAAGCTTTCTTGCTCCTGTCCTTCCCATTTTCTCCCCTGTCCCACTGGCGTGGGAGGGAGTGAGCAAGCAGCTGTGTGGGTGCTTGGCTTTGGCCAGGGCCAACCCACCACTATCATCTGGGCAACTGTGACAAAGAATTGCCAGGAGAACTGAGCTTATTGAAATAAGCTTTGAAATAGGTTTTGAGCAACCTGGTCTAGCGGAAGATGTCCCTGCCCATGGTGGAGGGGGAAACAGATGATCTTTAAGGCCCCATCTAACTCAAACCATTCTGTCAGTCTACGGAATACATTTTCTGACACATGGATGCCACCTACTGCATAGGTGAAAAGAACACAAAATCCTTCATAGCTAAAAGCTGTCATTTGTCATCTGAAACTCAAAGGCTGATCATTTCCAACATGTGTAAGATGCAATGTATCACAATCCTGATAATTATACCATGAGGAAAACATTCATCTGAACATAAGAACTTGACTTAGAGGACACAGGGAGTTATTAGCTGCTACATCTGCTATGGACTTCAGCAGTTCCTACACACAAACTTGCACAAGTGCATTCAAATTAGTAGCCTCCAGATTTCAATAAAGAGTGGCGAAACACTTCACTAAAGAGAAAGATGTTTTAGTTCAATGCCCTCCCGAGGCATTAACCTTTGAATTATGCAAAATTGGAATATGCTGGAAGATGAAAGCATCCAGCACCCACCCTACTTCCTACATGTTTTCCATTTTCCCCTCCCGCATCAACCAGCACATGCCTGTGCCACCAGTCCCAGCAACGCCCCAGCCATCCTCCTCACCCACTAGCCCCGGCTGATGCAAAGCTGACGCAAAGGTCCATGGTTCATGAAAAGAGATGCAAATTAGCCAAGCCCCAGGGAGACACTTTTCTGCATTTATCTCACGTCCCTGCTAGGTACATCACCTCCTGTCCCTGGGGCACGTGGCTTTCCTTGGAAGTTTCAGACAAATCTCTGAAAACACCTCTGCAAGGCTGCCTGCTCCACCCTGGCCGAGATCAGACTGTGAAGGATGCTGCCAACAGGAACGAATGCCACCGAGTGAGGCAGCAGCACCCCTCCAGCCCAGCTGCCATGCCAAGTTCCTCTCCCAGATGATTGCAAGGGATCTGCAAAGACCCAAATCCTGCCCTCTCACGAAACCAGGCCCAAAATGAAAGGAGTTTTTCTCCTCCCAGGGAGCCCTTCAAGTACCTTGAAACCCTCACATGCCAAGAGGGAAGGACCAGGGCTTCCGTGGCACCAAAATCCCAACTTTACCTTTGGTTCAGAAACAGTTTTCAGAAAAATGGGGACCCCAAAAAGTATTAGTGCTGTAACAGCACTAACATAGAGTCACAGGTGGGACTGCTGCAATGCTGCTTCAACTCAGCAGCCACCGAGTCAATAATCAATTTCAGTGTCAAGGTAGAAGAATAAAAATTGCCAGTATTTTGCTTTGGAGTTAAAATGAAAAATGGATCATGGTTCATACATTTTTTGAGACACAGTTTTTTAAAAAAAGATGACATTCAAAAGCAAGGTCTTTTCCCCCATTACAATAAAAGATAAAATTTCTTCAGCTGCTCTGTTACATTCTCAACATGTTTTCAAGTGTGGGGAAAAATCCAAACCCACTGCTGAGGGTTCAGTATGTTTCCTTTTTCTTGCTAAACTGGCAGCAACAAACACATCCTGACTTGAAACTTTAGCTGCCTACAACACTGCATTTAAAAAAAAACTGGTAATGACTGAGTACTTATGCACTTCTACAGCAAGCTTGTCTCTGCCACTGACTGGGAAAGATGCCACAGCACCAACTGCCACAGTACCAGTTGGTTCCAGATGTGCTTTATTCAGGATAATTTTCTTTTTTAGTTTTCTTTTACATATATATATACACACATGCACACACACACATATATGTATAGACATGTATTTCTGTATATGTAAAAAAAAATTTTGCTTTAAACATATGTAAAATATATTATCAGAGATCCTGATTAAAACTCAGTGCAGCTCCAAACCTGTCTCAGTGTTTCTCAAGATCCTGCGTAGAGCTCTCTCTCTGCATGTCTCTCTAAGACCTGCAATTATCCTCACCTGAAGTTCCTCTTTCTTCACATCCACGTCTGTTCCTGCTGTGATTCAGCTAGCACCTCTGACATGTGATAAACCAGCAGATCTGTTTCAACATGTCCTTTCTGGATTATTGGGACAGAATTAATCTCACCTAACTTGAGACACTTCAGAACAGAGAGATTTATGCCAATCACTGCCAGCTCCCACCACAGTCAGCGAGGAGAACCAGACCCTTACCGAGACCCACTCCTTTGATGCACTGCATGCCACTGCCCTGCATGGGCAACACAGAGAGCCTGAGGTGACCTAGTTCAAATGCAAACATCCAAATCGGGGAGATAAATTCCACTGGCTGTGTCATATCTTTATTAACCCCCTTCTATTAATATGCTCAAGATGACAAAAATGTACATTTTGACAATTTAACACTTTCAGCTGTAATACTTTTGTATTCCTATTCATAAATACTATGTAAACCATTAAAAAGCCCCCTATAAAAACACATCCTTTTTTGGTATGTGTGCTTGCATCAAAACAAGAATAAAATATAGACAAGTTTACTGATAGCTGTAGATGTTACTGTTGATGCAAAATAGATAGCAATACCCTACTCTCGGGCATTATCACATTTCCCATGCAGAACAGAACTAAATATAAAGGAAGAAAATTATTTCATTCAGTGAAAAAAAGTTTATTTTAATAAATAAAGTATTTCATAT
Organism: Antrostomus carolinensis; assembly: GCF_000700745.2. Taxonomy (NCBI): domain Eukaryota; kingdom Metazoa; phylum Chordata; class Aves; order Caprimulgiformes; family Caprimulgidae; genus Antrostomus; species Antrostomus carolinensis. Next base: position 14,391 of record NW_010326412.1, read on the forward strand.
GCAGGTTTTGATGAGATGAAATTATTATAGGTATCAAGCCTTTTGAATTAAAAGCTACAAATTATTGAACAAAATTGAACTCAGAAAAACTTTCAGGAAGCAAAACTGAATACGGATATAATTCAGAACTCAGGTGTTTGTAATTATAAATATATATACATATACATACAAAAAAAAGGACTGTAAGGAATAAAATTGCTTTACTTTACACAAAGGAACCGAGCAGTCTCTGTACACACCAAGCATTACCATTCAATTACCTCATGCAACTGCTTTAGCTCCTGCAGGCCCTCTTCACATTTTTATTACCAGCTAGTATTTTTTCCTGCAGGAGTTAAACCTGCCTATCCCCGTAGCTGTAGCATAAGGAAAGGCAAGGCTCTGCTTCTTAATAAAACCCCACTTTTTTCAATACAACTGTATGCTTATGGGATTGTAAGCTTTTCACAGCATTTTGCAAGATCTGCTATATCATTTTAATATTTGTTGAAATTAAGGCCCTTCATTTTAGAAAGAATCAAAACACAGTTGATACTTTTAGAAAACAGAATTGGGCAAAATGTTGCATATAATAAAGTAAATCATATTTCGTTGTCCCAGACAGACTTCTTCAAACATTGAGGCCTAAACTAAAGATAGCAATCTTATGTAAAGATTTTAATATATACACAGAGGATATAACATGTACATGCACCGCTAAATGCACATAATGCAGAGAACATTAGTATTTTCTGAAGAGGCAGTTTTTGTGAATGTAGTCTGTGCACAGCCTTCTCAGATGAATTGCAAAGCAAATCTTGATATCTCTTGGCAGGCAATGTTGTAATTGGCCTTTAAGGATTTACAAGTTGCCAAAAACCACTGACAGCTACTGGGTTGAACTCTATTGCATGTTATTTATGAATTAATATTGCCCTTTTTATGTTTGGGAAGGCTTGTGTCGTTTCCTCAGTAATAAAGTAGATCTTCCATTCATCTGGCACAGTATTCTTTTGTGTGTGTGTGTGTGTGTGTGTGTGTGTGTGTGTGTGTGTGTGTGTTGGGTTTTTTCCCCCCCTATGTAACGCTCCTTCACCTTCAGATACCAGCACGGAGTGCAGACAGCTTAATTTCAGGTGTCCAAGGTAAGTACAGCCTGCAGCTGCTTGCTCTGCCCATCCCTGGAGGGAGGGAGGCGTTCCAGCAACCGGGGAAGAAGCCATGTGTGATCTGAAGCAGCTATGCAGAGGCCCCAGTTTACATCCTCCCATCCTAGGCAGCCCCAAGTCAATGCAAGTTTAATAGCCTGGAGTATAAATTGCGGGACCTTGGGAGTTGCGTCCTCTGTGATTTATCCTCCCCTGCTAGAGACAGACAAGGGAAAGGCAGGAGTTGCTTTAGGAACTCAAGTTTATCCATCCAGAGATGTCAGAGTAAACCCTTAGGCTAGCAATGGAAAACTCAGCATTACCTTTGCCGCCTTTGTCATGCAGTCTAATCTTTTTTTGTCTGAAAACTCTCAAAAATGTCATTTTTTCCCCTCAGACAGTGCAGCAATATATTTTATGGTTTTTATGGCTGACTGATGGTGAGTTGAGCTGCAATGGGAAAGCAAAATGTTTACACAATAAACCCATAAATCATTTTGTAATCATTAACAAGCATTCTCAAAATCTTACTGCTGCCAACTAGAAACCTAATTCACTGGAACTGGTCACTCGCTATATTACACAAAGGAAAAATGTCACTGGTCCTTCACGTTCTGAAAAGGGGGATGCGATAGTAGCGGTCATCCTCGGTCAGGAGAGAAATCTCATTCCATTCCCTTCGGTATTCATCTGGATAGTTTACTTGAAATTCCTCAGTATTAAACCTATGCAGTCTGTAAACTCTTATCTTTACTTCAAGTAAGTATCCAAGAAGAAACAGTTCAACCTAAAAATGAAAGAAGGCTGTAAGACATTTATTTCTAGACTTGGAAAACTAAATCAAAGATAAACCAAGTTAAGACAAGTCACCTTCAAAACAGTGGACATGGAATAAAAGGGACCCTTTTGTAAGTGAAGTAAGAAAACTAAATGCTTGAGGGTATTATCAATGTTCCAACAGTCCTTCCACTGCTCTTTTGCATGTAGAGGGTATTTGGTTAACACTTGACACTTTGGAAACATCCCTGTTCCACCTGACACAATACATAACCTGTTCCCAAAGCCAGGTCACACAGCTCTGTGGGGAGCACTAAAGGACTAGCTATTACTAAAATATTGCTACATCTTGAAGAATGGGAAGCCTGCCACCTTGTGATCACTTGCTACGTGAGAGAAATATACCAGTAAAAGGAAAAAAAATCTTTCTACTTAATGTACATGAAACTTGAGAACTGGCATCTTCATTGACACTTCTTGCAAAGGATTGCATACTCTAGAAAAATGCTTTGGAAAAAGTTCATATCCTTGAGCACAGCCAGACAGAGGAGAACATGTCCAGTTACAATCAAACTGCTCCTGAAGGTGACCGCAACATGTAACAGTTGACGCGATAACTGAAATTTATTATAAAAAATAATTCCACCCATTGGAAAGTGAAACACTGCAGAGTGGCAGTGTGGAGCTTAAAAGTCAGTACTTAACTCCCCACTAAATATAAAATTGAAAAAAAAACCCCAAAACCTTAACATCTAACGGTGAGCAGTTAATGGAGTTCTTACTAGCTACTCTTAACAGACATTAGATCTAATGGGAACGAAAGAGAGGGGGAAAAAGAGAGTGATGATAGAGGGTTCAGCATGGTGGAATGGATAGGAAAAGCAAAACAACAGGTCAAATCTGCATAATCTAAAATTATTTTACATATCAAAGGTATCATTTTTCTAAACTATGTCTCATTGATAGTTTGCAGCATTTATTTCTGGCCCAGCAAGAAAACTGTCCACCTATTTTGCTCTACTACAGTTTTTTTCCTAGAAGATAAATGCCTGCCCTCAGTCCACTTCCCCAAATCCCAAAGAAAAAAAATGGGCCAGCTATCATGTATAACCTATGATATATTCATCTAATCACATCAGAGATGGAATAAGTTTTGTGATTTATTTTTCATTTACAACATTACCTGGTCTAGGCAAATAGAGTCTCCTATGGAGTTCAGATGATTCATCATGAAGCTCAAAGGGTCAGATGAAGAATCACGAGCAAGGAGAAGGCTAAAAAGGTTGTGTGGGGGTTCTTCCCTGTTCTTTATCTGCTCATAGGCTTCAACAACTTCGTAGAGCATGATGAACTTTATGGCCTCATACAGTTTGTGCTCCTTGGTCTCATCAGAAAAAAGCCTATTACACATGTTTCCTCTTTCTTCAGGATCTTTAGTAGCACTTATTTCAGTCCACTAGAAAGCATACAGAAGAATATTAATCAAATTATTAGGATTTCTATTTAATATGAAAGATTCCAAAACAGGAACAATTACCAGTGTGTACAATGATGCTCACCAACTGGGATTCAAATGAATCTCAGTTAATTCTGTGCTCATATCATTTCTATGTTGAAGTCGTCATAAACTGTGAATTGCAACAACAAAAAATCTAACTTACCCATGAACACTGGATTAAGAAACAGATCCCCCATCACCTCATGTATTCCTGAAGACTTACAGGTTAAAAATGAGACCAAGTGGATGAAGCACTAATGCCCTTTTGCAAGACCTCTAATACCATAAGTGAAAAGCCTGCCCTAGTGTAAAGTACCCGTTAACCCACAGGGCCCAGGCACAACAGCATCTGCAGGCTGCAGCCCACAAGGTGGCGATGGAGCTGGGAAAGGCAGCAGAGAACCCAGTTCCTGAAAACAGGCAAAAATCCATCTCTGGCCAAACACCATCTTTATAAAAATAAAATCAAGTTGGGAGCTAGACCTTACGCCCAGTAACAGCATAATGCATAATACAGCTACTCTGCATCGATTTGTTAATTGTATGGATTTGTTCACTGTGCTGACTTGAAACTTTTTTTCTGTACAAACATGCAGTTTAAATGCTTCGTGCTAAGGGACTAACGTCAGCTTACAAAGAACAACAAGATAAAAATAAAAGCCCAACAACCCAACAGTGGCAAATGCAAAGAGTGACCAGAACAAAATGATGACTGCACGCAAGACCACAGTTGTCACTGTGGCACAGCAAGGCTGCAGGCAAGGGACAAGGACCAGATCTCTGGCTTAGTTCTCTTTTTTCATAACTAATGCTTTGTTTCTAGAACTAACTAAGTCTATTTGTGGTTTACTGTCTTTCTTTAAGTTACAATTACTATCACTGAATTATCAGGATTTAAAACTACAGAGTTGTGGCTTGCATACACAGGGCCATATAAAAGGAACTAGCTTAAATGCATACCAGTAAAATAAGCTGTTGTGGCTGTGGTCAGACATCCCAGAACCATAAGGTGTACTGTAGAATTAAAAATGATGCTTTAAGATGTGATATACTGGATAATGGATGCCTTCAGAGAAGGGTTTCAACCTAGTTGTGGGCAAAACCCTGGAGTCCAGCAAATACCAGCATCCATTTGATGGCTATAGCCCAGGAGAGCAGACAAAGGAACCGCCCGTCAGGAGGAAGATGGGGAGGAGAGGGTGGTGGTGTGCTGGGGACAGCTTGTGGCAAGGCAAACAGGAACAGTGCAGAGCTCACGCAACTGCAGACACACAGGAAACCCAGTGGAGCTCAAGGAAGGTGCCAGGGCTCGTCAGGCCAATTTTTTATCTCTGTTCCAGAAGGCTTTGGGGCTACTAAAACTCCCCAAGTTTTAAACGTGTAAACAAGAGTTATACTCCTGGTTGGAATGTAGGCAATCTGGATATGCCGAGTGGAGGGGGCAGTAAGGCTTGACAAGTGCTTCAGGTTACAGAAAGAAATTATAGTAAAACTGGATAAATACAATGTTTCATGGAGAGGGGAGCAAAGGAAAGACAATAGTTAAAATGAAAATGCACTGTTCGTTTGTTCCCTCCCATCTGGGGAGGGAATCCAGGAGGATCTCATACAGCATGCTCTAATTTTTAATCAAAATGATGAGGTACTGCAGGAGCCATTTGATGGCAATGGCAACTAACCATGCAGCTGTGGGGAGGATGGCCTCCATAACCTTCAGGGGAACCCCAAGGACTTAGCCTAGTAGAACCTCAAAAACCGGAGTCCTCTGCAGGAGAGGCAATGGCCTGCCAGCAGCAATCTGAACCAGGGAGGGAGGCTGACTGCCACAGAAATAGGTAACAAGGAGCAGTTCCCTAACTCTGCCTCAACCCACTTCTTGGTGCTTTTACTCCCTCCGACCATCTCCTAAATACTTACATTGCTCTTTAATGCCTCCATACATTTGCGCAATTTACCAAAGACATTGGAACCTGTGTATCTTTCCGGCCCAAAACTGTATTGCTGAATCCAGTTGCAACCTTGAGAATACAAAAGCTTTTCAGGGAGCTGGAGGGGAAAAAAAAAAAAGACCAAAAACCAAAAGACCTAATTCAGAAGAGATCATAACCATAACAAGAAATAGAATATAAAGTTATATAAACTTGTCTACACACATTTTAATTTATAATGTGGTTCTATCCTCTGGTTGTACAGTTCCAACAAAAAATATAAATGGGCTTCAGAACAACTCAAATGTTAAGAAGGAAGTTCCATTTAACTGCCAAGTTCTTAAGAAACTTTTAAAACAGGGCCAGCCAAAAAAGAAGAAAATATGTTCTCAGCAAAGTATATAACCTACACTTTGGAGAAGCTGGACACATCCAAACTTGGTGAGGATTTTAGGATTACAGACACCTTCCAGTTTGCACGTGCATACCCCACAGGCAGCAGCTATAGCTCCCCATCTCCTTGCTGCTGTCTCCTGCCATTGCTCCTGGAGCCCAGGGC
>NW_010326412.1:20310-29628 GCF_000700745.2 Antrostomus carolinensis
CCAAGTGAGCCACTGGACTCTGCACGGAAATGGATGAGAATGATTCAAATAGCCTTTTGTGTTAATGGAGTGACATCTAGCAGGGTGGCAGTAACATTTATCCATCCACCTTTCTTTTTTTTTTTTTACCATTTAGACTGTCGTTCACTTTGGTACATTTAGATCAGGGACACTTTTTCAGTTAAGTGTAGTTCAAAGAGTTTGAAAAAATTCTCTTTAAATTCTGATAACAATTCTCCTTTACTTCCATATCAGACACATTAGTTTTCACATTGAGAAAAGCTTCCTTCTGCAGTGCAAGGTCACCTGAATCATGTTCATTTAGGAAATGAATTTTACCTTTAATATATCTCTCTCCTTCATCCATGACGGAAAAGGAATGCCTTGGCTGAAGATCTGAAAAAGCACTGCTCTTAGTACACAATAGTTGTCCCTCCTGACTTCTCGCAGGTATTTGATATGATAGCTCCAAAACAATTCTGCATATGCCTAGAAAAAGACAAACAAAACCCTAATAAACATTTTAAATCTCAGACCATGTTGAATGGGAGTCCCATTCTGAACTACTCATACGAGGCGGGTAGCAGAAAGAGCGAGTATATTCACAAGTTTTGTATACACAAAAATGTTCTAACACCGTAGTTTTTGTACACACTTTAAACTGTCACTGTCCCCTAAGAGTGATTCTGCACTCTCTCCACACCCAGAGACCTGCTCCAGTCTCTGTACTGTTGCTAGTGTAAACATTCACATGGTCAAAGCAGAAGAGGTCAGCAGACTTCTTTGCCATAACAGCTTTAACCCTGACCACTTCACGACTTGTGCTGACACATGGGGCAGGAACAAGCATCTGGAGAGAACTCCTTTTGGCAGAAACATCTCCTTACCCTGACATGAATCCATCATGCAGTGGTGATCTGAGGCTGCACAGATCTGCCAGCTGAAGCGGATGGCCTTTCTTCCAGCTACACACTCATCTTCATTACCTCTGGCTCTCACCTGAGCCCTTGGCAAGACAATTCCAATCAACAAACTGGCAGAGAATTAACTAAGAGGACTCTACAGTTCTACAGGCTGCTGCATCAGTCTCTCAGTTTGCTTCCCGAAGAGGGCAGGAAGATGGTCTCAACTCCTGGTCCTCTTTTACTTCAGTTGCTTCCACAACCCATTCCACTTGGCTGCACAGTCTCCCCTACTCTTACTTTGCATTGGCTGTGACAATCGCAAGCCTACTGCATCCCTCCTGCTGGGGGAGCTTCCTGCTGCTTCAGCAATCCCAGGTGTCTCTATCAGCTCACCATCCTGGTGAACCACATCCGACAGAAGACGTAAGAGCCAGCACAAAAAAGGGAGAGGGACTGTTTAGTTGGAACAAGGTGAGGAAAAGGGAGATACAAGACAAGCAAGGGACTGCCCCTTTGGGGACAGCAAGCAGGTTAGACTCATTCAAGATCTCATGAGACCTCATCCTAAAATGCGCTTCTTACTATGATAACCTCTACCTGACATAACCAGCCATCCACTAGACTCTCCTGAGTCTCCTTTGCAGCTCTGATCATCTAGTAGGCTCATGGATTTTCTGAAAGGCTTGTTGCCCAGTACGTGTTTGCAATTTATCAAAAGTTTTGCTATCTTTTGTTATTTGTTCTTCCAAATCACTTTTGTTGTGTACTGTTCTGGGCACTTCTGGCATTGGTGTGTTCCCTCATTTAATCTGGCAAAGTTGGATCCTTTTTCCGTTCATCATCTGGACATGACTCCAGCTTTTTGAACAGTACCTTCTTTTTTTCTCATAACTCCCTCATGCTGCTGTTTAACCATATCAGCTTCATTTTATGCTTTCCTACATCCTTCTTGGTAGGCACTTGTTCTGTGATTCTTGGTAGGCACTTTCTCTGTGAGAAACTATTTCAGCTAAAATGATGCAAGGTAAGGAAAACAAAAATCCAGGGAGAAGTATACTAATTAAGATGCACAGAGCTAGCAGGTCAAAGATACAAGAGGGGGAAAAAAAATTAAAATAACAACCTAAAAAAAACCTTACATGGAAAGGAAAAAAAAACATAGAAGGAAAAAAAAAAAAAAGATAACTGGAAAAGAGCAGCACCGAGGATTAGCTGATGCCCACAAGCAGCAGAGGTTGCCACCTCCCCACACAGCCCAGGGCTGTCTCCAGCCACCCCTCAGCAGCTGATTGGGGTGTTGAGGACAATGAGGACATTAACTGTGAGATTAGTAGCTTGTTAGTCCTAGCAACCTGTAGTATGAGGCAGCAGGAGTTGCCAGGTGAGGTTAAACTCTGTGTATCCTGCTTGCAGCATCTTGCGCAGGGGAAGATGCTGGTGCAGAAGTGCCTCAGCCAGGGACACGGAGCTGGAGCAGATGGATGCTGTGTGGTGGCAGGGGATGGCCACTATCCAGCAGGATGGTCCTTGCCCGCTGAGCACCGACCTAACCTGGCACAGGTCAGGTGTGAGCTCCTGCCCCAGCTGCAGCTGATGCAGCCAGACGGGGGGCCTGGGGGGGTGCCAAGCTCTGGCTGCTGTTAAATGGAGCTTTAGAGCTTGGAAGAGTAATGGGTGTGGTGTTTCATTCCTCCCCGGAATGAGAGTTTTTAGCTTCAATCAAAGGCTGGCCAAGAGATGGCACCTAACACCAACTTATTTGGGCTGTAGCACCGGGAATGATTTTTCCTGTTAAAGCTACTCTACGGGTTGCTGGTGCCACAGGGGGGAATTCGAAGAAGATGCAAGGCTAAAACCTGATCTATGTTTTGACCTGCTCTACTCTAGTCTTTACATAGACCCATGCTCATGCTGTCCCTTTTGCTTTTCATTTAGCCAGATGGCATAGCAGGCTTTGGTAGCTGCAGTAGCTGCCTGCCCTGAGAGTGCCAGTCCTTCCCCAGGTACTTCTTCTCCCCCATCCTCATGCAGAGATTAAAATTTACTTCTTACCTCCCTCATGTGTTTGGCCTGCTTTGTTTCTCCTTTCCATTCTCTCACACTATAACCAAGTAGATCAACTTCTGTCAGCACACCGAGATTCCCTAAATCGAGATTAATTCACAGATTAGTTACCTTCTGCTGTTCTGCAATTAAAAGGTAGTGGTGGTGGGGGGGATTAACGAGTACAGAATAACAACAAAAAGATTACTTATGAGTTTCCTCTGAAGGTAGTTGCTCCACCTGAAATCCAAATGATAAAACAGGTGTCAAAGAGGAGTTGTCCAAGGTCAATATTTACTTAAATAAGCAACAGTATGAAAGATTAAAGCCTGCATAATAAAAACCCACCGTTTCAGTAGCTGTGCTAAAAAGCTGTATAGCCTTCTGCAATACCAAAATACAGCAACAAGGAAAGACATGCTTAGTAGAAGCTGCACTTTCACTTTTTGCCACATGAGACACAAGGATTGCTTAGTAGCTGTTGTCCAGGACCACACCTCATGCCTTCCTAAAATAGGGATAAAGAGAGAGAGGAAAAAATCTTGTCACTGTTTTGCAGTACTTGTTTCTATTTGTTTATTTACAAAAAGGGAAATCATCCAAGTACAATACCATTCCAAATGAAACACAAAACATTTAAATTTAAGAGAAGAGTATATTTTTATGTACTTTATATATATACACCTTATATACTTAATTTTTCAAGTTTCTAGGGTTTTAGGTGCACATTTCCAAGCTTTCCTCCACATGGAAAAGGCTAGATTTATAGTTACCATTCAGTCACAGGAAGACTGATATCAAAGCAACCGTTCAACAACAAAAAAAATAATTTTTGTTTCAAGATGTGCTGATCCAGAGGCCTGTACTGTCATTACTTTGCCTTTAACTCAAGGTTTTAAAGGCCAGAGATTCCTGGGAGTTGTAGTCTACAAATGGGCCATATAAGGCACTATTAGCTGACTAAGCATCATGCGACTGCCAGGGAAATTAAAGGAATGTTCCTGCCTCAATTTGGGCAAGTTTAGGGTCAATTTAAAACTCTGGAGAAAACTTCTCCCTCGAGATTTGGGAGAAAGTTCAGGAGATCATCACCAAGGGGGTGTGTTCTCACTGTTCTTCACAGACATAAACCAGAACAAGTTTCTGTCATTTTCTTCACACTGCAGGCAGGGTTAGAGAAGGTTTTGGTTGAAACCCTAGAATTGAGAGAGGGCCTGAAGATAGAAGAGTTGACAAAGGCAGTGTCTGCTCCCTAGAGTGAGAAATTTATCCTCTGCCTGAAATTTGAGTATAGGAAACTCCCAGAACTTAGTATCAACAGCTGCTCTATTATTAACTTATTTATTGATTTAGTACAAAACTCTAAGAGAACTCGACAACTCAACTTCTCTGGCATCCCCAGAGAAGGTTGAAAAGATCCTTCTCCAGAGAGCCCACAAAGGGAACTACTCATTCAGCATAGTTTCATGTCAGTTGAACTTCTGTCCCTCCTGGTATTAACATGAAATTTAAGAGGGGCTAAAGTTTTCCAAGGAAGTTAAGCCCAGGCACTGTGGACAACTATCCAGTCACAGTTACACATGAACCCCAACCTTGGCAATGAGACAAACAGCTACGCACACATTTTTACAAGCACTGTTGCATATATACAGAGCACGGCTGGAATGTGGCCTTTTCCAGTATTCTGTTGTTTGAAGAAGTTTTATTACAGGATGTCATACACAAGTTGTCTGGAGGCAAGACCCAGACCTCATCTCTCCTGTGAACACAAGGCAGGTTAAGAGCTGGAAATGAGAAGGTGTTAATAAGCTTTAAAGAGGTAATTGGAGAAGGTTTTTGGGTGCTAGTTCCCATTTACACAAAGTGTGGACACTTTTGATGCAAGTTGATGGAGAGGTCTTCTGTCAGCTTCTACTGGTGGGCTGCACTAACATCTGCATACTTGGCAGGACCGGGAGTCACGCCTGCACATGCCGAGCAGGAAAAAGCAAGACGTGCATTCGTGTGCAATCAAAAAGACCAAAAATATGAAGATGGAGAAAGCATTTCTAACTGATGCCAAGTAAAAGACAGCAAGACATCAGATGCAAGGTTCAAAAATGGCTCAGCTCATGGGAACACCGGGACATTCTCGCCAACAGCAGACACACGCACACACTTATTGCTCATGGACACCAACAGGCACATTCTTAATAAGCACCCAAATTGCTACCTAGAGAACAACAACTGAGAATTAGTAGCAGATGACAGTCCTGAGAGAATGAAGCCACTGCCATTTTTGCCCTCTTTTCTTTAGGATAAAGGCATCAACACTGAAAAAACCTCAGCAGACTGTAAATAACCTCCTGGTAACTAGAATGGAACCTAAAGGCTTACAAATGTGGTTCAGCCCATGGATCAGTAGGCATTCTGGATTTATACTGTCACATAGTTGTATGAGAACCAATGATAATCCAAACAGAATTCCTTAACAGCAATTTAAACATACGCTATCGAAAGGACGATGCAGCAGACTTTCATTTCATTACCTAAAATGACTGTATGTTCCTTCTTTTGATTTCAAACAAACTGGGACTATGAAAAGTGAGAGCTGGTCCATCTGTTCAAATGACATACTTTGCTTTATTGAGTACCAGGAATACATGTGAATGCAAAATTTCTTCCTTCATCCCTTTCACTGGCAAAAAGATGAGAGGTCTGCATCAGCATGTGCTTTTAAGTTGAATCAAACAATCTTTTGAAAAAGCTTTTAATGGTATTAATCCTGCCAAAAAAGTGCTGGAGTCCAACAACCCCCTTTTGAAGACACAAGTTAACAGGTGCATAAGGAACTATTCTTCAAGGAGCACTGGGAAGCAGTGGTGTGCTGATTTACCATCAAAAACACAAACCCATGTCAGAGAGCATGCGATAACCAAGTATTGTTCATCCATTTTTTAACTAGAACTGGAGATTTCCAAGTAGGTATTTCCCTAATAAAAAGCCTAATGGGAGGTGGGAAAACCTGCAAACAAGTGATTTTTGAGTATTTTTACTACACTTGTATTACAGCATACCCTGGACTTCATAAACCCTCCTTGCTATCATGGGAAAGCTGCTGTTCAAACAGCACTACTTGATTCAGTTACTACTTCCAGTGCTTATGTTACACTTAGAAATGTAATTAAATCTTAATCAAGTAAATGACATTTAGAAGTGGCAGTTGGATCACAGAGTTTTACCAGTGCCGCTGGTAAAAATACATCACGAACAAGACATGAATTAAAGAAGAAGGCAGTTTAAAATAGATCTTTCCACCTCCTCCCTGCCCCCTCCAAAATTCTTCAGAAACTGAAGAGCAATTAAATTAATAACACAGTGGCGGGGGGAGTAAAATGAACCCACGGATTTTTAAACCCAATCCATTCCCTGGGATATGGACACAATTCATCCTGCTCCTCAAGAGATGGTGACAACCTGTCGGTGCTGTGACCAGCTGCTAGGCTCACATCTCTTTGAAGACTGACTGCGAGCATCACCACGGGGACAGGGAGGCTCGACCCTTCTCCCACGCAGGGCAGTAAAGCCCTGGAACTCCTAACACAGCTCCAAGCAGAAATGTGGATGAACAGCCTTTGAACAGCACTGAAGTAGCAGCTGATAGCAGTGTTTATCTTACAATGCAAGTAGTACACCGTGTTTTCTTTCTATGCCACATCATCAGCTTCCTGCTAGTGACAAACCTTCAGCTTTTACCACCCCACAAAGTCAGCAGGAGAGACACACAGAAGAAAAAAACAAACAAAAAACCACCACCAAAAAAAAAAGGCCAGGAAAAAAAAATGAGTAAGACATCTGCAACATCTGCTGCTTTCACAAGTAACTCAAGAGTCTCTAAAGGATTAGCTCCACATTTGACTCCCTCACAACTGTTTTTAGAGGCTGACACCTTAAAAATGTGTAACTGAGGAAATGTAAAATGTAAGGGATCAGCTTGGGAACTAGCAGGCAGCACTGTACACAGCACTGAAGCACGATCCAATATTCCAGCATATCTGATGGCACATTCACCTTTTTACTTTCTTTGTCCCTCCCTGTAACAAGGCCATCAGGAAGACAACAGAGCATCTTCCAAAATTAAAAGCTGACCATGTGACTTCTTTTCAGGACATTCCTCTTCACAGTTTTTTGGTACTGAAAGCAGGACATAGTACTTGTTACCATGAAGTGGCCAAGTTTCACACTCCCACCACACAACACTATGTTCCTAGTTCCTGAAAAGCAGGTATCCCCTCCTTCAAAGAGAGGGGCAGAATTCCCAGCCCTTCTGCTGCCCACCCGTATCCCTCCTTCTCCCTTCTCTCTTGGACCTAGAGCTCAGAAGAGAGATCCATCTCAACTGAGATGCAAGGCTTGGCACAGAGGTCTGAGTCTGCTTCCATTCAGTGAGCACCCACAGAGCTCTCTTCACAGTTCCACATCACATTTTTCCAAACTATGTGGTTTCAGTACCAAGGCGTGTTATAAAATAGGCTAAGTCCCTCTTTTAAAGGAAAACAAATTTATCCTTACACAGCAGGCATCAGCATGATGCACAGATGCACACAGGTGCACATACACCTAACTGACTGAACCAAGAGGGAGACAAAGAGCTATTAATTATAAAAATTCAATACCTAAGTAGATGACATCCCATAACAGCTTAGAAGAGAGAAATGTGCCGTTTTAAGCAGTGCCAAGTGATCACAGAGACTTTGATTTCCCCGTTTATTATCAGCGCCATGCCAAAAAAATGAAGAAGTACTGAAAACAGAACAAGATCAAGCACAAAACATCCTATGTGGGAAGCACTGCTTAAATCAGTAACTATTTCATTAAGAAACCCTTCCTTTAAAGAGCAGAGCAATGTTGACTTGTTAAGCAAACCTTCACATAACAACTAGAGATGAGGATCTCTACTTGGTATAAGAAGAGAAAGCGAATCATTTACAGGCAAAGATGGTAATCATCAGTGACTTAAAAGTTCAACCATGTCTGCTAATCAGATCTCCATTTCTACTCCGAAAAACAACAAACAGAATCCCAACCCCAAACTGTAACTAGAATCACACGATTACCTAGAAAACAGAATAGTTTTGGTAGCAGTAAGGCCCATCGCTTGCAAGAAAGCTTATTGACACAGCTATCCTGAGCAGGAGTCCCAAGTGCTCTCTCAGCCTTTGTCCCCTTTCTGCAAAGAGCCTTCCAGAAAAATAGAGCAGAAAAAAAGGCTGGCAGCCTCCTCTGGATTCCCTGATTGCCAGCAGGACCCGAATTGCTGCTGTTAACCTGTCTATCCAGCTGTGACACTTACTGATTCCTACTCTACAGCAAGAAGCACGATGCCTTCTTACCCACTATGTGATTATCTAAAATACACCCTATAACAGCTACTTTTACAAAACCAATTTAACCTCTATATTCAAGATGTTTAGGCATGCCCTAGCCTGCACATGCCATTTTCCTCTCTTCAAATCCCTACAAGAACAAAAGGAAAGTTCAGTTCTTGATCTCCTGTATAATTCAGCTTCCCTTTTAAGGCACAGGGTGCTTCATCCAGGACCTTCAGATGAATAAAGCTCAGCTACACTTCCATTTATGTAAGAAAAAAACATGAGAGAAGCTGTCAGAGAATTTACAGTCCAGTGCAATATGTGAAAAGTATTTCATGCTGTAAAAACCCAAGTATCTCTTTAAAGCTCTTATCCCTAAGTATGAGTAAAAAACAATTAAAAAATAACCTCTTTTTAAAGAAGGAGCCTCTGAAATTTCTGCTACCGTGATGATTCTTTTTTTTAATGTGGGAAAAAAAAACCGTTGTCATCCAGAATTGGTATTTAATGCGTGTATACTTCAAACAGAACTTACGTAAATGCGCTAAATCTATTATTTGAAGGAAGCCCATTCTAAGGAGTCTTATTAAGCCTGCTGCTGAGCTGCATGTTGAGTCATCCCTTATGCTGCTCGTGTTCGTCTCTGGTTTATCTATTTGCAAATGCAACTCTTCAAAATGCCTCCTATAATTTATTTTTATTTTTTTTTTCTGTGCTGAATCCGAACTGACACAGGAAAGGAAATATTTTCCTCCTGAACATCTTCTTACACTTACGTTTAGCTGAAAGACTACGTGGTACAAATATCCTGGGTTTTTATGTAGATTTGTCTAGATAACCAAAGCTTCGGTTATGGGGGAAAAAAAAGTTGAATTCTTACCTAGCAATAGGGATTATTTTACTCCTCTTTTTTAAAAATCTTGTTTATACAGTCAGTGGTGAGGCTGGGGGGTACCACAGGCAGCATCCCCCAGGTCTCTCCAGGCAGAACTGCAGTGGCAGCTGCCCCTTCTCCGGGG
>NW_010326412.1:29643-33939 GCF_000700745.2 Antrostomus carolinensis
GGGGAACGTGGAGGCACGCCCGGCCCCGGGCAGTGCAGGCGCCAGGGCTGGGTGCACCCCAGAAAAGCAGGTCCTTTGCAAGCCTGCTGCCTGTCCCCCAGAAGGAAGGGGCTGGGAGGCTCTGCAACTCCAGCACAACCTGCAGCAGTGGCCACCACGTCAGCACCGGAGAAGGGATGCAACTGGCAAAGCAGAGGAGTCCTCCAGCTGGACACGAGGAGGGGGGAGATGTGATGGTGTGCTCCTCACCACCACCTCCACCAGTGATGGTCATAAGGGTCATATCTGGTTGTGATGGCTGCATCTGGCTCAAAGTAGATTTGGGGGAGACAGGTAACAACACACAAGCCAAGGGCTAAGGTGAGCTACGTGCCCACCTAACCACAGTGCTGATCAATCTCTCACTCAAGCCAAATTTGGAAGAAACTAGCACCTGTGGCCAGTATGCAAACATGACCACAAGTCAATCATCTTACCCCCATAGAGAGTGAACAGCACAAGAGCCCTTGGGGCTCTCCCACATGGCAGTGGGCTGTATGCCAGGATCCCCTCCTGAGTAGGGACATCTCTCAAGGTTACTCCTCGAGGCTGAGAGGTCAGATTCTTGGTAAGAGATCAATAGTATGCTAAACTTTGAAAATCTTAGCTAAGCGATAAAAAAGATTGATTGCACATATATAATCCTTTAGTCCTAAACCTGGGACTAGGATTGGATATAGCTGCACCCAGACTCCTCTCTGAGGAGGAGTTTAGAAAGCGAGGGGGTCCTTTCTGAACATCATTACTCAACGTGACAGTCTCCCCGACAGTTTTGTCTGAGCCTGTCCTCTATGCAGTAAATAATCAAGTGTACCTTGCTGACAAATCTTGTAAAACCATAGTTGCATTTACTATCAAACTTCATTAAATCACTACTTTATATCAATAAACATATCGCTACTTCTCTTTTATGAGTGAAGTACATGATTCCTGTGACAGAAGATACCTGGATTGGGAAAGAGGGAATGTCAACAGAAACCCATGTGGGAAAGATCTCAATGCAAGCAGCATAGAGGAAAACAAACTGCTTATCAGACTGCACTGGCAGTGCTCCTGGGACAAAACACCACATGGATTGCCCTGGGTGAGTCCCTGCCCCTCAGTGGTCGCCAGCTGGCTCATTCCAGAACAGTGGTTTGACACCTTGAGGCACCCTTGGCTGAAGTCCTGTAGCTCAGAGGAGAAAGCAGCAAGAAATGTCAGTCGACTTGGTAAGCATGCACTCCAGGACAGTCCAAGGGATTTTAAGTTTCAATAAACAATTATCTCAAGTGACAGCCTGGAAAACAGTAGCATCAAGTAACTCATGACAAACAAAAGAACTGATTCATCTGAGCTTGTTTATTATCTAAACAATATCAGTCACAGCTGTTAATTCTTACAGGCAGTACATACAGCTGCCATCAGGGTCTTGTAAAGACTCTGCCCTGAAAGCCAGCCCCCTTTGAGCAGGTTGCACCCACGCATCATTCCCATCTCCATACAGGGTCTGACTGCTGCACCCTCACAACACAAATTTTATGTCCGTCTTGAGAGCACAGCCCTCTCCAAAAGTGTACTGGACTCTGTCTGCAATGAAGCGCTATGCAGAGTTGTGTATTTTTCATATGGATTAATAATTGCATATAATTTACTATTAATAATCACAAATAATTCACATCTGGCAGCACATCAGATCACAAAACCTCTGCTTTCCCACCAGGTATGTGCAGAGGTTATTCCAGCTGTGTAATCTGTCTCCTTGGGAGCTTTATTTGTCTCTCTCCCTCTTTCCAGATTAGAAACAGAAAGGAAAAGCAACACAAAGCAAAATATCAAAGCCATCACTCTGAAGGCAAATGAAAGAAATTGGTCTTAACTTGGTTTTCTTCAGCTGTATTCTGCCAAGCTACTGCTATTATGATGGAAGCAGCTGAGATGTTTAAACCTTGCTCTGTCTTCATCTTTGAAAGGGCAACAGTTTCAATCTGGTATTTTTTTAATTAGCTCACACACAGGGGACTCGTCTGCTATTTTTTGAGATTGCATTACTGTGCACTTCTTGCCTAAAATCTCAAGTAAAACAGGCACGTTGAAAGGTAAAACTGACTACATCAAGATAACTGAAATTTCAGTTACTATCACTCAGTGCGATAGTCACAGCTAGTACAAACATTTCATAAAGATGTGATTCAAGAACCCAGAACATTCTGTGTGGAAGTTCTGTGCTTGTGAAAACACACCCCTACTGTTGCTCATGCACTTCTGGTGTTGTTACAGATACTGGGATGCCAAGAGAATGGCATCCAGAGTGAAGCACTCTGGACAGCAGTCACAGGGACCAAGAGACCACAGTTCCCTGACACCTCTGTGTTTGCACAAACCGCCTAAAAAATGGACAGTTATGTGCCAAGGTCTACATTAAATACAAACTATGCAGCCCTGTAAAACATGGTGAAGTGCAACCCTGTATATTGAGCTCTTCTCAAGGGGCTGGCACAATTTATTTTCACTTGTAAACTAAAGAAATTTAAATACAGAGAACTGGACAGTTGCGAACCTTGGAACACGGCAGCGTCATTTTTAAAGACCTACGATGATATGAAATAATCCATTTTTAAGATTCAGCCTTTGGCAAGCATGTCACAGCTGAGATTCACAAAACCAGAACCAAGGAAGAGTGAACACGTCTGCGGGTCGCTCCCGGGCAGACACGGCAGGCACACGCACAGCATGGAGCTGTGCTCGGAGCAGAACTGGGGGAAACCGGTGGGACCTCCTGTTGTCACAGGACAGACCTGAAACAAGTGTCTAAGTTTGCAGCAAGACTGATTTTGCAAAAACTCGGCAATTAAAAACTTGCCAGCATTTCCCTGGCAGCAGCAGACCTGCAGGCAGCAGCAAACACTTTGCCATGATCACAGAATCATTGAGGTTTCAGCCACTTCTCATAACTGCCGTGCTCCAGACCTTTCACCAGCTCTGTTGCCCTCCTTCCAACATGCAAAGTGATGTTTCATTGCATGGGCAGACTTGATGACAAAGCCCCACACACACATATCAAGTCAGGGCATTAGTTTGATGCTAAGGTACGCATTTCCCACTTCCACAGCACCATTCACCCAACATGACCATCCCACCCTGGAAGCATAAATGCTAAAGACTCAAAAAAATTTGGAAAAATCTTGGCAACATATTACGGACCAGGAATCCGAGACGGGGCTTTGCCCGAGATCAAATGCAGAGCTGGAGACAGGACTAGAGTCTAAGCACACACAGCCACACCGTCGCTCTACACCTTAAGGTGATGTGGCTCAAACAAGACAACACAACTCTCCTGCTCAGCTCACAGCCTTCTCCACAGAAAAATGTTTGTTGAAATAAACATTTGGGCAGCACAAGCTGCTTTGCGAGCCACATCTCTCTGCACAGGTATGTGGTGTAAGTGGCATCTGTCCTCACTGGGGATATGGCAACAGGAGCTAGAGACAGACCTCCTCTCTTGGTCAGCAGCTTCCAGCACCTCCACACAGGCTACAGAGAAATCCCAAGCACTGGGGTGTGGATCTTGAGGATGAAGAAACTGGATGGTGTTGCTCCTCCGCAGTGAAAAAATAGGAAGTAACTACAAAGACAGAATAAGGCTGAAAAGAAACTGAAAGCTGCCGACATAAACATTTATCAGAAAATTCATGAAGTAGCCTGCAGCAGTTTTGGAGTATTTTATAACATGTTTGCCTTCACTGGAGCCTTCTCAAGAAGTGGGCAGTAATGCCCTTATCTTCTTTGTCCTCACTTACGCTCGGGCAAAACTTAGAGATGATTTTATATGATCAGGCAACAGATAGCCCAACCATGAGTTACACTGTTCATGGGGGGAAAAAAACCCCAACTTTCCATCACACCAAATTTTGTAATATAAAAACTAAACTCTCTCTAGCACCTCAGAACTGGTGCAAGACCCTTGGCTACAAACTCTGCTCTTAATGGTGTCATTGACCACTTTTACATTGCTGTGGCTGGAGTACCTGAGTCCTGACAGTTTTCTGTCATGAAACATTTTAGTTAAGAAATAGCTATTTCTCTGTCTTTCTGGAAGGCACGACATTGCCATGTCTGATCCCTGGTGCCACAACAGTGGCGCAAAGGAACCAGTGTTTGCCACACCGGGAATCCCAGCAACAGAGCACACGGGCAGGGTTCCCCGTTACTGCCACGTGCTGGCACCACGCCAGTTCTGTCAACCCAGGAGTGCAGAAAGGATGCCCTCTGTCCACC
>NW_010326413.1:0-1426 GCF_000700745.2 Antrostomus carolinensis
TCTCCATGTGTGTGAGAGTTTCTCCATGTGTCTAAGAGCTTCTCCATATGTGTGAGAGCTTTTCCATACGTGTGAGAGCTTCTCCATACATGTGAGAGCTTCTCCATGTGTGTGAGAGCTTCTCCATACATGTGAGAGCTTCTCCATGTGTGTGAGAGCTTCTCCATACATGTGAGAGCTTCTCCATGGATGTAAGAGCTTCTCCATGTGTGTGAGAGCTTCTCCATGTGTCTAAGAGCTTCTCCATACATGTGAGAGCTTCTCCATACGTGTGAGAGCTTCTCCATACGTGTGAGAGCTTCTCCATACGTGTGAGAGCTTCTCCATGTGTGTGAGAGCTTCTCCATACGTGTGAGAGCTTCTCCATACGTGTGAGAGCTTCTCCATATGTGTGAGAGCTTCTCCATACATGTGAGAGCTTC
Organism: Antrostomus carolinensis; assembly: GCF_000700745.2. NCBI lineage: Eukaryota > Metazoa > Chordata > Aves > Caprimulgiformes > Caprimulgidae > Antrostomus > Antrostomus carolinensis. The sequence goes on from NW_010326413.1 coordinate 423, forward strand.
TCCATACGTGTGAGAGCTTCTCCATACGTGTGAGAGCTTCTCCATGTGTGTGAGAGCTTCTCCATACATGTGAGAGCTTCTCCATGTGTCTAAGAGCTTCTCCATACATGTGAGAGCTTCTCTATACGTGTGAGAGCTTTTCCATATGTGTAAGAGCTTTTCCATGTGTGTAGGATTTTTCCATGCATGTAAGAGCTTTTCCATACGTGTAAGAGATTCCCCATACATGTAAGAGCTTTTTCATGTGTGGAAGAGCTTTCCCATATGTGTAAGGTCTTTCCCATATGTCTTTTCCATGCGTGTAAGAGCTTTCTCATGCGTGTAAGAACTTTTCCATGCATGTAAGGTCTTCTCCATATGTGTAAGATCTTTCCCATGTCTTTTCCATGTGTGTAAAGAGCTTTTTCATGTGTGTTAGAGCTTTTCCACGCATGTCAGAGCTTTTCCATATGTCTAAGAGCTTTCTCATACATGTAAGATCTTCTCCATGCGTGTCTTTTCCATACATGTCAGAGCTTTCCCTGCTCCTGCAGCATCACTGCTCCTGCACCTCCAAGTAGACAGCTGAGAGCTTCCAGGAGGCTGGAGAGAAAGGGCCAAGGAGAGATGTCCCCAAGGACAGATTGCTCTTCCTCTGATAAAACTTGGTGAGCTTCCATGGATTTTATATCCCCCTGGTGAAAAACCAGTGGGAGGGCTGGGCCAGCTCGCTCGAGGAACTCATCCCAACTTTGTCTTCTGCCACCAGGAATGTTTTATAACAGCCTTGCGCAAAGGCATGAGCCCGTCCAAGTTCAGCCCTCCCCACTTCTCACAGCCAGCCAAAAAATTCCATTCATGAAGAGATAAAGCCTTTCTGGGAAGCTACACGCAGCCCTGCCTGCATCCTCTGTCCCCACCGTCCCCAAGGCATGGACCTGGCCACCACTGCTCCATCATCTCCTGCTTCTCCTCCACTGTTTCCGGACGTTTTTGGAAGCTGGGGCTTGAGGCACAGTCCCCCA
>NW_010326413.1:1441-5986 GCF_000700745.2 Antrostomus carolinensis
AGAGCAGCCCAACCTGCCACCCCATATAGTGTCCTGAACATCTTCTCAACGTCCCCGTGGGACGTTGCACAGAGGGATTCCTTGTTCCTCAGGTGGTTTCACCCAAACCACTCGTGAAAAAGTGAGTTTTTTAGCTACCCAGACAGGGAATGGTTTGGGGATCCTTGTCCAGCGTGGATGGTGCTGCCCATCCAACATGACCACAGTGGGATGTTGGGAACAGCACTGTTCCATCAAGGGATGGTGTAGGAGAAATAAGGGTGTCCTGATGGAGAAGCATCAATGGCTGCATAACCTTTGGGGTGCAAGTTCCCTCGGTTCCCACCAGCTTTTGGAAATTAATTCATAGGATCACAGAATCATTAAGGTTGGAAAAGTCCTCCAAGATCATCAGGTCCAACTGTCAACCCAACACCACCATGCCCACTAACCCATGTCCTGAAGTACCATGGCTACATGTTTTTTTGAACACATCAAGGGATGGGGACACCACCACTGTCCTGGGCAGCCTGTTCCAATGCTTGACAACCCTTTCCATGAAGAAATTCTTCCTCAGATCCAACCTAAACCTCCCCTGGTGCAACTTGAGGCCATTTCTTCTCATCCTATCACTAGTTACCTGATTGTAGCTTTAATTGGTAGTTCTACCCGTGTCCGTGGGACTCTCTGGAGAGAACCAGCGCTCAGCAGGAGCAAAAGGTGACGCGGAGAAACTCTTTAAAGATTCAGGTTTGATGTGGAAATAAAAGCCTGGCTTAAAAACGCCTTCCCGAGCCCCCCTCCCTTTCTTTTAACCCGCTGCTTTTTTAATTCGAAGCAGTTCCGAAGGCTCTGGTTACACAGCTGCCTTCTGCAGGAAATGTCGCAGTCCAGCCGAGCCAGCAGTAAAAAATACAGGTGTTTGGGTTTTTTAAAAGTAACCATTTGAAAAAGCAACTCAGCCCCGGGGCCTGAGATGATTATTTTTTACAGCTGACACGTCAGCGTGAGGGTTAAGCGGTGGAGAAGGATCACCGGTGACTCCCTTGCTTCTTCCATCTGCTGGGAACCCTGAAAACCATTTGTAAATGAATTTTTTTGACTTTGAACACGTCCCATCATCGCTGGATCCTGCACAGGCAGCTCGTGCCTCCGCTTCAACACATCTCCAGCGCCGAACTGGGCTCTTCCTGCTTTTAAATGCGGGAGAATCAAGTCATTAAGTATGTATGTCCATTCCGCCCGCCTGCTTTCTCCCCATACTTTACGCCGTAATTATCATCACATTAGTTTGGTAAATAATGTTGACACATGGTTCCAGAGCAGCTGTAGTGTGTCCAGCTGACACCCGCACAATCAGAAGTTCAGCTCCTTGGAAAAATAAAATCAAATAAAAAGAGAGAGATGGAGATTCTAATTTCTCCATCTACGTTTCCTCCGTCCCACCTCGAAGGTCAGGCAGAAGACGGGGGATCCCTGCGAACCCTGTCACAGATGAGGAGATCTATTCTTTCCTATCCAATCCCTCCCAATAATCCATTCATCTGATCTTGGAGAAATGCAAAGCGCTCATTAATCATACGAGTGGTGAGCACTGATTTACAGATTAATCTAATTAGACCTCATTTGTCGCAGGTGAAAGCCGCTCTATTAACAACCGCTGCCCAGCGCACAAAGCCCCCGCGCACGGGGCTCGCTGGAGAAGTCAGGATCAATTAGGAGATTGACTTTGCTCGAGTTGAGGGTCTGTCAACATTTCCATTACAAATTCAAACAGGGCTTTTCAGGGATTTCTCATTCAGCTGTAACGTCGGGCTGACTCTTGGCATCCGAGATTTTAAGCCGAGGGATCGTTGGGTCTTTAGCGAAACCACTCAACCTGTTTCAGAACCCGGGAGGGATGGATCTGGGGGGTTGTTTCAGCTGGTTTGGAGCTTTGGAGGAAAGGGTTTGGTTTGGGAATGTAGATTTTGTGGAATTCATTTCTGGAATTAAGTCTTTGCAGTGGATGGAAAAAAATTGAGTGATTAATTCATGCCGTGGCCACCCCTACCCTGCCACCTCCCATGCCCTGGAGATGCTCCTACCCACCCACCCATCTCCTGGCAGGGTGATGGGGAGCGGGTCCATGCTCCCCGTGCACCCCAAAAAGGCTGTTGGCTCCTGCACAGCTCCTGGTGTTTAATTGTGTTGGAGCTGGTAAATGTGAACAGCTCGTTGGATCTCCAGTGCCAGCTCATTCCCTTGATTTGGTGAATGCTCATATGGTCAGATATCTGGTATAACGGGGGATATAACATCATATAACGGGGGGATATAGCATATAACGGGGGGATATCTGCTATAATGGGGGGATATATCATATAATGGGGGGATATAACGTATAATGGGGGGATATATCATATAACAGGGGGATATATCATATAATGGGGGAATATATCATATAATGGGGAGATATATTGTATAATGGGGGGATATATCATATAATGGGGGGATATAACGTATAATGGGGGGATATATCATATAACAGGGGGATATATCATATAATGGGGGAATATATCATATAATGGGGAGATACCTGCTATAATGGGGGGATATCTCGTATAACAGGGGGATATATCATAAAGTGGGGGGATATCTGGTATAACCGGGGGATATTGGGGGAATATAATGTATAATGGGGAGATATCTGGTATAACAGGGGATATGTGGTGTAATGGGGGGATATATCATAAAATGGGGGAGGATATATAATATAATGGGGGAATATATCATATAATGGAGGGATATCTGATATAATGGAGGGATATCTGATATAATGGGTAATATCTGGTATAAAAATTGGATATCTGAAATAATGGGGATATGTCTGCTGTAAAGGGGGGATATCTAATATAATGGGGGAATATCTGGTATAATGGGGGTATATATCATATAAAAGGGGTATATCTGGTATAACAGGGGGGCTGTTTGGTATAATAGTGATATATCTGGTGTAACGGGGTTATATGTGGTACAACAAGGGGATATCTGGTATAACAGGGGGGATATCTGGAATAACATAAATATCTGGTATATTTGGGATATATCCAGTATAATGAGGGTTTATCTCATGTGATGGTTGTATATATCGTTTAATGGGGGGGATATCTGGAATAACTAGGGGGGATATATGGTATAATAGGGATATATCTGGTATAGCAGGGGGATATTTGATATAAAGAGGGAATATCTGGTATAACAGGGGAGCTGTCTCTCCTCTCCTGGGGAACACCACAGTCTCCAGGTGAACAGAGTAGAGACCTGAATGAACTCGGTGGTGAAGACTTTTATTATGTGTTCTGGGTTGGGAAAAAAAAAAGAAAAAAAAAGAAAAAAAAAGTGATATGCATGATATTTCCAAATGAGCGATTTATATTTTTAACCAGCAATTGCCCTTTTAGTTTCACAGATGTATGTTTTGGACTAACCACTAGATTAGAGTGGAAACCCGTACGTTTAACTGACAAGGCAAAAAAAATGTTAAGCCTGCCTGTGGGATGCTGAGAAAAAAAAAAACCCCAAACCCAACAGAAATGCTTCCTATTTATTTTCATCAGCATCTAGGTAAATACAATGTAATGGGAATATTTAAAGGCCTATAATCTTATTTACATTCGGAGCATGAATACAGTTCCCAGTACATTGCAGACATCTGTCAGACAAACAGACAAGACTCTGCAAAGATATTTAAAATGCTCTTCTCTTAACCGGCGAGGAAGCTGTTTGGGGATTTGGCAGGATGGATAGCTGGGATATGACATGTCTTTTTTTCTTCTTCTTTTTTTTTTCCCTTCAATTTTTTCTCTTTTTTCCCATTTTTTCTTTTTTTTTCCCATTTTTTTTCTTTTTTTTTTTTTCCCCGTAACAAATGATCGGCTCAGCTTCTTCCAAGCAAGCTGAAGAAATTCTGTTTGATAAGGTATTTCCTAGGAAAAAAATGCAAGTGATAATTCACAGACTGATTTAATTTGTCAGGTGTTTTCACTTTGAGGGCTCCCCTCTGCCTGTGCCCACTTTGGGTGTATTTTAAAGGATTTGTGTTCCTCCTCTCATTGACATATAAAAACAGAGCAGCAAAAATCACCAAAAAATATGAAACAAATTTAAGTGTTTTGTATTTAATCTGATGCATCTTGAAGGGGAAATGGAGGGATTATGGAGTGTGGGATAAAATTCCTTGTCCACGGCCTCTTTCACATCCCAGCCATCCCTGACGCTGTTCAAGGCAGCGAGTCGGGTAATGCCAGGGCAGGAGCTGTTCCAGCTTTCCTATCTCTGCAGCCAGGCTCTAAACCACAGCCCCCGCCACTGCCAGCGATGCTGTGACGCCTGGTGCCAGCGCCGCACGTAGGGACACGGCTCCCTCCCCAGACCCTGTCATCCCCTGGACACTGAACTCAGCTGGAGGTGGCTGCGGTGGGTCTTCAGCTTCATAAGTCATCAGCTGCATTTCGGTTTGCGGGTGTGCCCTCAGCGGGGGCTGAACTGGGGGATGTGCTGGTGGCACTGGGAGCACTGGGCTGG
>NW_010326414.1:0-19578 GCF_000700745.2 Antrostomus carolinensis
AAGGCGAGAGGAACTCTGCAAGTGGCTGTGTCTTAGCTAAGTTAAGCTATCACATTGGTTTTGATAAAATATGGAAGTGCACCATGATACCTGTGGGGATCTAAACTCTTGTAGTCCCATAATCTAAAATTATGCTGCATCTTAATAACTGAAATAGGAGAGAGTTACATGCTAGCTGTGGTTCATCTGGCCTTAATTCCATCCATAGCCTGGTGGTTAATGTTATATAGCATCTAGGTAAGACTATTTCTGGCAGCAATTATGATAGGAATCGTTGGAATGTTGGCTGGATGAGACCTCTGAACTTTCCATTATGGTTTATGTTCTAACCTGCTTAGACCACCGTGGTAGCAGTAGTCATGGTGCAAAACACTTTATATGCATGTTCAGTGCATTATAGAACAAATAGCTTTAGGCATCTGGTTCTGCCAAAAGAAGTAAGACATGTAGTTCTTCAAATTAGTATTTAATTAGGAAAGAGAAGAATCAAGTTAAGCTTGAATTCCTTTTCACTGCCTTAGGTAGCAAGACGATACAGAGGGAGAGCTGTTCCCTCTCAAGCTCCTGTACCCTTTTATGGTATTTAAGGATATAGACAGGGTCAACTCAATTGCAATGTACTATGTACATATAATTTAATTCTCATGTAATCATTACATACTTACTTTATAATCAGAGTAGAAAATCAGAAATTCTTAAGATGTCATTTAATTAATCTGAACATTCCATGGATAAAGAATTGGCTGGATAGTCACACTCAAACACTTGTGGTCAACAGCTTGATGTCTGAGTGGAGACCGGTGACAAGTGTTGTCCCTCAGGGGTTGGTATTGGGGCTGGTACTGTTTAACATTGTTGGTGACATGGACAGTGGGATTGAGTGCACCTTCCACAAGTTTGTAAATGATTCCAAGCTGTGTGGTGCATTTGACATGCTGGAGGGACAAGATGCCGTCCAGAGAGACTTGAACAGACTTGGGAAGTAGGCCTGTGCTAACCTTATGAAGCTCAACAAGGCCAAATGCAAGGTCCTGCAGCTGGGTCGGGGCAATCCCAAACATAAATACAGGCTGGGTGATGAGTGGATTGAGACCAGCTCTGAAGAGAAGGACTTCGGAGTGGTGGTGGACAAGAAGCTCAACATGAGCAGGCAATGTGCTCACAGCCCAGAAGGCCAACTGTATCCTGGGCTGCATCAAGAGAAGCATGACCAGCAGGTCAAGGGAGGTGATTCTCCCCCTCTACTCTGCTCTCGTAAGGCCCCAACTGCAGCAGTGTCCAGTTCTGGAGCCCCCAACACAAGAAACACATGGACCAGTTAGAACCAGTCCAGAGGAGAGCCAAGAGGATGATCAGAGGTCTGGAGCACATCTCCTACAACAACAGGCTGAGAGAGTTGGGGCTGTTCAGCCTGGAAAAGAGAAGGCTTCGGGGAGATACTATAGCTGCCTTTCAATACCTGAAGGGGGCCTACAAGAAAGCTGGGGAGTGACTTTTTACAAGAGCAGGTAGTGATAGAACAAGGGGAAACGGCTTTAAGCTGAAAGAAGGTAGATTTAGATAAGATATTAGTAAGAAGTTCTTCACTGTGAGGGTGGTGAGACACAGGAACAGGTTGCCCAGAGAAGTTATGGATGCTCCCTCCCTGGAAGTGTTTAAGGCCAGGTTGGATGAGGATTTGAGCAGCCTGATTTAGTGAAAGTTGGACCTGCCATGGCAGGGCCATTGGAACTAGATGATCTTTAAAGTTCCTTACAATCCATACCAATCTGTGATTCTATGATTCAATGGTAATGACAAAAAATTCAGTCAAATTTTACTATCCAAGGAAGTAACTAGTGGGATACAAGCATCTCTTCACTCAGTTTTATTGAGAGTAATTGTCTGAAGTAGAGAGCACAACTGTGCAAATGTCAGTGGAGAACACTTACTTGTCCATGCATATACCTAGTCAAACTTGTACTCCTGGTTGCTTGGCCAGCCTGGAGGAAACTTCATTGCAGAGCCTGTGCTCCCAATTCATGTGGTGCCTTGCAATTTCGATTCAGTGTGCACAGCAAAACAATCCCCCAGCAGCACCTGGTTCCTGTCCTTTTACAGCTGTCAGATCACCCAGATGAGTCTCCAGTAGGCAGGTGCACCCGCACACCCCGTCCAAGACCAGACAGACCATTTTGGTACATTCAAGCCCCTCTTTTCTGCAACTAACTTAATCCATTCTCAGATCTCCCTCATCCCTCCTTGTTCACACAGGCAACCTCAGCCCACATGTCAAACTTCTGACCTGTGGTATGGGATTTCCTGGGGAGGAGATGATAGAAGCTGGTTGTACTTGTTCTAGTATCAACACACTTCTTAGCAAGCACACATGCAGGAGGAGTAGTACCTGCCTCATTAGGGATCTTTTTTTCAGTTCATGTTGTATATACTGTCACATGCATACTAGAATGTAATTGCTAAGTTCACCAAAGACAACTTCTAGATTGATTGCGTTTTATCCTGTAGCAGCTCTGATGTGTCCATCTGCTGAATACCCATTCATACAGAGGAATTCCTCAACAAAAGAGGAGAATGGAATAAAGAGGGAACAAATGACTACACATTTAGAACTAAAGAAATCAAGGCACAAGAGCATGGGAGGAAGAAAAAAAAAATTAGTTACTTATGTACTACAATCCTTAAGTTTATGAGAATAAATGCCATAGTAGTGTTACTCAAATTGTGCAGAAAGATAAATGTGGCTGAAATATTAATGAAAAAAAGGTTATAAACTATTAGGAAGATGAAGTGAACAAGGGAAAATATAATATATATGTAAAAATATTATCTTTTTTGGAGTCACTGACAACTGAAAAATGATCTTGATTTTTTATGGATTAGCAGCCTAAGAAAAAGTACACAGTGTACCTCACAAGCCATAAAATCATGGAAGATAATAATAAGACCAGATTCCTTAATGGTTCATAATATGTAATAAATTTTTAATTTTTGAGGACTTCCACTCTCATATTGTTAACACTTATGGAGATTTGAAAGAACAGATACAGATACAAAAAAAATGTTTAAAATTAAGAGTGCATTCAGAACAAGAAAAAGCTATATCTTGAGGAGCATCTCAAGAAAATAAACACTGATCAAAGAAAATAAGATAAACATCATAAGATACTAATAATTAAAAAAAATGTTAGGGAAAGGTCTCTTTTTATACACATCTTAGCTACCACTACAGACATTTCAAGAAACTGATTAGGTAGACTACTATTACATTTGTGATAACATTAAGTGCACACTAAGTGTACATGTTTAAAAATATGTATATATGTACGTGTATAAAAAGGCATACATACACATGCATGGACATGCACATACACTTACAAATGCATATAGCAAATTGAAAAAAAATAAATTGAACGTCTTGATTCACTGTTAGAAATAATTTCAGAAAATTATCAAGGGAAGTGAAAATATAGGGAGGAAGAACAAAAAAGAAAAACTGAGGAGTAAAAAAGAGATTGGTAAAAATGTCAGGATGTACATTTAATTGTAAATATATACTATATTTATATATCCACATTATATATCCATGAATATAAAATATAAATATCTGATTAGCTGCTTAGGGAGAAAAAAAATCAGGTGACTTTCATATGATGTGATAAAAAATTTCCCACTTCATCATAATTAAGAGGCCAATAAAAGGCATCTATTAATGTAAGAATCTTAATGTTATCAGATGTAGATAATGTGCTTTAGACAATTTTAAAAGATATAAAGAAGATATAAAATATTGAATAACTATTGACAAGGAATACTGGACTACTGTCTATCCTCTAGACTTAGACATTAAAAAAAAAAAAAAACTGTATAATTTTGCACTGATAAATGAATACACTAGTAAAAAAATATGTCTCCTGTCACTGTCTCTTTTTTCTTAGGTAAGAAAGCTTTAAATTTGTTCTTGTGTTGATTAACTAAGAAAACAGTTGAAACTAGAAAACTAAGAAGGGACCATTGTTACCTGTGATACTCTGAAAAGTCAGATAAGGCTTTCTTGCCACATATTTGATACAGTAACTTTCAAGACAATGAAACAAACAAAACTAGGAAATTGTGACAAGAGTAGACTTATATTCAGATTTGTTTTAAGAATTAACTCAGTGCAGATGTTGACAAGGGAGCTAATCCAAGTGACAAAAATTAAAAAGCCTGAATCATTATTGACTATGCTAGGTCTGCCATGGGCTCTTTGCCCAGACAGTAAGCCAGAGACAGATAATAAGATGGAGCTGTTAAGTATATGGTCTGAGTCACACATATTTGGACTGGATTTAGATTTGGAAATACTGTTGAAAAGAAGCTGAAATGTTTCTGAAGAGTGATTTTATGGCAAAGAAGAGGTGTATACATTTGGTTCCTTGTACTGGAGGATTAAAAAAAAAATAAAAATAGTAACCTGTCTATTTCCATCTGGGGCTGGGGAGGGGGGGGACAGGATGGGATGGGACGACATATGTCAGAAAAGAAGAGTAGAATTTTTTTGAACTATAGGATATAATGCATATCTTCAAAATTTTGTTTCATAGATTATTAACCAGATTCTCAGGATGCTTTTACTTCACAAAGAACAGGACAATGTAAATTTCAGCTACTACTACATTTCTGCTGTGCTTGGAAAGCTAGCTCAGTACCATTTGGGGTAATATTTAGATTGCCTCAGGTTATAGTTACACATATTATATTTTCATAAAACTTACCAGAAGGGTTAGAAGAAGGGCAGTACATTAACACTGCTTTGTCTTCCTACAGCTTTACTTACAAATGTAGACTACTCCTTATTCCATGTTACGTGTCATTTTTGGTATTAGGAGGTCACATCATAGTCAGAATCTTTTATACATCATTAAATTGCTAATGTTTTCATTAAACTAGCATTCATTTTCTGATTTACACTTCATTATCAGAGTTGTCAGCTAGCAGCTAAACCCTGGTTTTAATGCTGTGAAAATAGAATACAATCAATAACTTGAGAAGCCTCTGACATTGTGAAGTCAACCTTAATCACAAATCAGTTATCTCAGATTTTTTGACATAACTCAAATAGATTCTGGTAAAGCAGAGAGTAGAGCTTGAAAATTTATGACAACTCAAAAGCGTCAGGGACTTTCCAGCCCTGCCTTGAGCACTTGCAGAACATCGACCTTTAAAGCTTCTCCCTGTTTAAACTATTTACTGCCTGTAGTGTGAGAGGAAGCAGAGACGGGAGAAAACGGAAGTGTGGGACAAAGGTCATGCCTCTGATGACCTCTAGTATATGGTTTTGTTATACCAATTTATAGGAAAAAGCAATGAAGTTCCTAGGGCAGAAGCAATCTAAGTATGTTGCGAAATAGAAAATGTTGCAGATGTTGCAAGTATATGTTATATTGACCAAAACACAATTCTACTATAACATATCTAACAATAAGGTAAAAATAGTACCTTATACAAGTACATATTTCCAATGCAAACTATAAAACTACTGTACCACTTTGAAATATTATTGAAAATAATAATATAATCTACTATGTTCCCTCTTACATGTTTTCCGATTCAGCACCTCATTTGTTTAATACAGTGACAGCACAGTCTATGCAGGTAATTGAAGCATTTCTGTCTGTCATAACAGTTCTGTTTTTTTCCTGCAGTCACATTCTGTCAGTGTTAGATTCCCCTTAGAATGTCTTTCACAACAAAATCTAGTATCATCAGATTTGGAGTATTAAATTTTGTTACCTCATAATCTGAAAATTGTAACATCTGGATCTTAATTCTAACATAATTTGGGAAGATCTGGGAAAATATAGGGATGGAAAAATTGGTGAAAAATTACAAGAAAAAATTAAAATAACTCAGATATGTATAATTTAGCTAAGAAACAATGACAAAAATGAAAGTGCAAGGATATATAACAATACAGAAGTACTGTGAGATATTAAAACTTATAAGCAAGGATTATTTAGAGTATCTGAAGCACAGTCAAGCAGAACAAATTTAACTGATTAAGTATGAACTGATGTGGCATCTTGGCACCGATCCCTGTTAAACTGATATTTCATCTCCCATAAGAAGTATCTTTAATAGTCTTGTCATACTACTTATAATTAAGAAATAATTGCACTTTGAGAAAGGAATTCTCTTTCTCTGTTTGGTCCAGTCATTGAAAAGATCCATGGGATTCAAGAGATCAAGCAGCTCTGCTCATTTCCACCAGCTGAGAAGCCAGTCTGCATCATGTAGCATAAGAAAGAGATAAAGAGAAGCGTAATACGGAGCACAGAAGGCATTTGTGTGGCACAAAGATCAGTTTATTGTTCAGAGTCAGACAGGATGAGATAAATAACTTTGTCACTCTAAAACAGTACTGTTCCACTTCATTACTCCACATTATTTCAAACAGATCTTTATTTTAATGTAGGAATTAGCTCTTCCATAAATTCAATTTGTACTTTTGATGCAGTATCATGAGTGCCCCTACTCATCATGCAAATTTAAATCACATTTTTATCAGTCTGCTTGTCTAATTTGTAAACTGCATTAAGCTTTACTCTAGTTTAACAGTTTCGTTGTAGCTTCCAACATACAGTATCAGTCTGGATAAGGGTTCATGTTCTTAAACTGCAGCAGAGGTAATAAATTTTACATATATATATTTTTATTTTGCTATAAACAGAAGATGTCCAAATTCTTACCTGACGTTAAAAGACTACCTGAAAATCCCCACTGAAAATAGTTAGGGGATTTATGAGTCTGTAATTATTTTTTTTCTGTTTTACACTGATCTACAACATTTTTTTAAACTGATGATTTAAGTATTAGCTATCTAGACTTCATATAGAGCACAGTTCCCTTTACAGTGAAATGCTAATAGCAGTTTTGATTGCAACATGCAGATGTAATATTTTATTAAGTTATAGTCACTTGAGCTTGCAAAAGAAAATAAAGAAAGTAAATATAAAAATAAATAAATAAATAAATAAATATAATTCCAGATCTAGGCACATTTAAAGAAAAAGAAAAACTGTGTTTTCTGAAAATTTTATATAACTTCTGTGTGAAAGAAATCAGTAACAATTTATGTTAAAAATAATACTTGTGGTGCCATGGAGCCATTCACATCATCTTTACCACTGTTGCATGAGTATATTTTCAAAGAGAGGGATGTGGTCAGTAATTTCATATTTAGCAGGTACTCTTTTGGGAAACTAAAAACCAGGACAGGGAGAAAAGCTTATAGGAAAACCTAAAGTAAAAGGTGATCTTTCCCTTTTCACTTCTTCTTGGAGCAAAAACCAGAAATATTTTATGAAAAAGTAAGGCAAAACATCACAATACTGTGCTTCTGCAAACTCCTTCCCTCTCCTCCCACAGGAGTTCTTCCCTGGGTTTTGGCTTTCCCTCCTTAGGTTCTTTATCAATCTGTCAGTCAGCTTCATGTCCTTACTGATATAAATCACTGCCCTATAAATCCATACCACTATTTCCAAGCTGAGAATCCCTTCTCTTCAGACAAAATACCGGAAGTGACCATTGTAAGGTTAGTAGAATGACAAAGAGTACAGCAATACTAAAAATTAACATTAGTTGAAAAAAAAACCCCTATCCCTGCTGAGGACTTAATAATAGCATTAGAGCATGACTCAACACCCAGCAGGACTTGTCAGAGGCAGCGACAGGTAACAAGATGGAATTGATGTAGAGAGCAAGTAGGGAGCAAGATGAAATTGCTGAAAATACAAGCCTGTATATTTACTACCTTTCCTCCCCTTTTTTAAAAATCTCTGACTTCTCTAATAGCAATTCTTATGCACAAAATCCTCTCCATCTAGCAAAATGCACAGTTCAGTCTGACATGGAATCATCCTCTTTAACCCTGGCACAGTAGACATACTCAGTTACTCTGCTGCTGTGAAAAATCATTTTCACATAAGAATTACCTCTCTGAAACTAGTTTCATCACATTTTTTTATTGCTTGTTTTTCACCTTCACTCTTTTGCTTCCATTTATTGTAGAGCAATACCAGAGTATGCAGGTATCAATTGCTAGCATTACCTTTTCTAGGGAACTCACCATCAGTCCCCTCTCAGTCCCCTCCAGTAAGTAACTAGAAGTGCAGCATCCAAAAACTCGGCAATATTCCATACCTGTGACATAGTGGCTCCCAATAATCACTCACACATGTTAAACACATGAGCATGTGACTTTAACTTTTTAAGCTAATATTAAATATCTGTAAGTTCTCCACATAAATCTACTTCTGAACAGAAAGTCTGTGCTCTAACACCAGCTACCTCTGATATCAACCTCTTTTAAACTGCACTAAACCATGTGGAGTGTTATGTGGTAGAGGAACAGGAAATGGATTAAGATTTGTTTTCTCTTGCAATCTAAGGCAAAAATCGAGTTAAGTCACTGTAGCTCACATATTAGTGGTTAGACTTAGAGAAAATTTTTAGGCATCATCACTCAAATTATTGAGGTTAGTCTTAGAGAAAGCCTTTAGGCATTGTCACTCAAATTCTTGAAACATTAGAAATCTAAAACTCTGGTTTTAATGATTAACACAAGTAGGCTTCGAAAATGAAGCAACTAAGAGGGGTTTTAAAAGAATTCCTTTGCATGCAAGTGATGGTTGGGCCACTAGGACATATACTGGCTGAAATCTCACTTGATTCTGGCTTCAGCATCAACTTTAAGCCCAGTGATAGGGAGTTGCAGTCTGAATGGTCTTAGTGATTAGAGCACTTAGGGAGCTGGAGGCTTTGTGTAAGGTTTTCCTGACCCTCGGGGTATTTCATCTTTCTGTTCCCACTTCCCGGAGCTTGCCCTCATTAACACGCTATGGAGTAGGCTAGATTGGAGTAAAGAAGAAAGAGGAGAAACATGCATTCATTATTCCCCTTGGTCTGCCCTGCAAAGAATGCAAGACTGACAGCATCAGAGAGAATAAACAAGAGGCAATCTGATGCTGCAGGCCAACAAGGAAAGTGCCTGTGTTCCCACAGTGCTGACAAAGGCAAAGGACCCTCCATCAGATGCAGCAAACTGTCCAAGGAGGCACAGAAAAACTGTCAAAGATTACACAGGCAAAACATCAGCACCACTGGCTCTTGTGTAAAATTGTTCCTTAAGGAATATCAACATTTAAGAGAGCTCTATCTATTTTGTAGAGGAAAATGTGTTACCTCATCCTGAGAAAACACTCCACAAGAAACTGACCTTTCTGAGAACATTAGTTCGGTTGCCAGTAGGACAATACTCTGCTTCTGCTTGGCAATAATGAGAATGACATCATGCCAGCCTGCCAGAGTATAATCCTGTCTTCCTTGCACTGCAGACCCATTGAGCAGTATCAGCTCTCTCAGAGGCTAGAAATAATTCTTCAAAAGGATCTGACTAAAGACTTACTTTCTAGAAATTACTAATTATATGACCCCAATGGAGAACAACTTGAAATAGTTTCATCTAAGATCAATGCAATACCTAAGAATGACAAACAGGAAAAATAGCTTGGATAGCTTGAACGAAAGCAAGCTAAAGACAAAATAATTAGAGACTGTTCTGTAAAATCAAGCTTAATCAGAAAACAGAATAACTTTAGAGAATCAAATAATCACCAGTGAAAATGCAGAGAGAGCTACTTACAAGGACTGTGAAAAGAACTGTAGCCATGACAGGTTGCTTTATTTAAACAAAAACAAACAAATAAAAAAATTGAGGCTGTACATGTTAAGAATGAAGACTCAATTTCCAGAGAAACTAGGTTCAATTGTTATATTCCTGAAAAGTGGCTTAGCATGTCATCTTGGGATTCAATGTGTTGTATTTCTAATGGTTTGGGGGTTTGTGTTTTGTTTTGTTTTGTGTTTTTTTTTCCCAGTTTAAGAACAAAATCTTTTCTTGCTAAGCACCAGCCCTGCAAACTCACCATGGGGTCTAGGAAGCAAAGTTGACTTTTTCAGTTTTATCTATCATTACCAGTTTTGCAGTAAGAATTTAGCTGAGAATTCTGTTTGTATGTAACCCAGAACTGTCAATTATGTTCAGTCTCAGGGACATAATATTGGCCCAGCAAAGCAATGGAGTTTTGTGAGAAAAATGTATACAAAAGGGCAAGGTCAGCTAAATTTCCAAGTGGAGACCAGTGACAAATAGTATTCTTCAGGGGTCTGCATTGGGACTGGTACATTTGTCCGCAACACGGACCTTGGGATTGAGTGCACCACCAGCAAATTTGCAGACGACATCAAGTTGTGTGCTGGTATTGTCACACTGGAAGGAAGGGATGCTATCCAGAGGGACCTTGACAGACTTGAGAGGTGGGCCCATGCAAACCACATGAAGTCCAATAAAGTCAAGTGCAAGGTGCTGTGCATGGGTCTGGCCAACCCCAAGCACAAATACAGGCTGAATGGAGAATGGATTGAGAGCAGTACTGAGGATAAAGACTTGGGAGTGTTGATAAGAAGACCAATATGATCTGGTAATGTGCACTTGTAGCCCAGAAAGCCAACCGTATCCCTGGCTGCATCAAGAGAAGTGTGGCTAGCAGGTCAGCAGAGGTGATTCTCTCCCCTCTTCTCATCTTTTGTGAGACCTCACCTGGAATATCACATTCAGCTCTGGGGCCTCCAATATAAGAAAGACATGTACCTGTTGGAGCAAGTCCATAGGAGGGCCATGAGGATGATCAGAGGGCTGGAGCACCTCTCCTGTGAAGACAGGTTGAGAGAGTTGAGGTTGTTCAGCCTGGAGAAGGCTCCAGGGAGACCTTATTGTGGCCTTCCATTCCCTGAAAGGACCTACAAGAAATCTGGAGAGGGACTTTTTACAAGGGTATGAAATGATAAAACAAGTGGTAATGCCTTTAAAATGGGAGAGGGTAAATTTAGATGAGATATTAGGAAGAAATTCTTTACTGTGTGGGTGCTGAGACAATGGGACAGGTTGCCCAGAGAAGTTGTGGATGCCCCCTCCCTGGAAGTGTTCAAGGTCAGTTTGAATGAGACTTTGAGCAACCTGGCCTAGTGGAAGCTGTCCCTGCCCACGGGCAGGAGGTTGGAACTAGATGATCTTTAAAATTCCTTCCAACTTATACCATTCTAAGATTTCAGAAAAAGTTGCTCTTTTTTTTTTTTTTTTTCCCTTTTTTTCTTAACTTCCATATCCTTTGATCACAATTTAATTTCGGTATTTGAATGTAAAAAGTATTTTTTACCTGCAGTACATCAGATAAATAATCTTATATATATACTACACATCTGGTGCATATCTGCAAGTAAAAAACAACAAACAGGAATTAAAAAATAATTAAAACCAGATTTCTGCTGAATCTTCTATTGCCAAACAAATGTATTGATAAATTGCCAAGAATTTCAGAACTGTATGGTTGTCACAAAATTCAAAGCTGAACATAATTCACATTCACCAAGCTGTTGCTGACTTAACACATGGTGTTAACTACTAGCAAAAAACCATATGTATCTCTCTATATTCATTAAATTCCTGAGGCATATACTGAGGCATCAGTATATAGTATTGATTTATATTTTACATATTGTAAACTGAGGGACAGGAATAAAGGACTGAGAACCAAAATACTACATAAGTGATAAAGAGTGAGAGTGATGAAAAATAAACACCAGATGGCTGGACAACCAAGAGGACATCTACTTTCTCTACAGTACATATCTTGGTGTCTGCAGTTTTACCACACCACATGCCCAGGGGTACTGGTACCTTAGAAGGCAAATAAACATCTTCTTATCTAAGTTCTGTTGTGAATTAGGATTCATTAGCTGTGTGTCCTTGCAGCTATGAAACGTAATGCCTCAGCCTGAGAAATGCTGCTTAATGCAAAGTCTTCTTAATATAAAGAAGTTAATATAATGGAGGAATTCAATGAAAAGCACAAGCAGCAATTTGCCCTCTCACCAGGCTGAAAAGCTGATGTGCCTCCCATCCTTGGCTGCTTCATGAATTCTCTGATGTCTTTGAAAAGGCATTGCTTGATATGGTTCACACCACAATAGCCTAATGATCAGAGAAGCTGGCACAGAAAAAGGCATACTGGGATTCTGGCTCCTAGACCTTAGACTGCTCAGAATCTTCTGCCAGACATGTAAAAACCAATCAAAAATACTTCAGAAAGCAGAGAACAAACTCCATATCTTGCTACATCCTATTTAATGGATCTAGTCAGTAGTCTTGCCTCTGGATGGAAATTAGTTTACAGTCCATGAAGTAAGGGTATTGTTAATATTTCTGGTTTGGTTGGTTGGTTGGTTGGTTTTTAATATATGTAAGGCACTACCTGCTGGGTACTGTCCATGAACACTGAACACATAACACTAGCACTACATAGCACAAGTGAAGGCAAAGGCTATTCTCCTTTCTGTCAGCAATTTGCTAGCTTTAAAATTCATCTATACAGTAGGAATATCCTACCTCTGCTTTGGGAAAGTGTGTACCTCTTAAAGAATCATCTTAATCAGAAAAACATTGAATAGAACAGGAATAAGGATGCAAAATTTTTAAACAGGCCTTAATAGTGCTACTTTGTCAATGGGATGGTACATATAACTATATAGTGGTCTTTGGAAAGAGAGATCCTATTTAAATTAACACAGCCAAAGGATCTGATACCAGGACTATTTCCCTCTTTGGTACAAGGCTACCTGGATGGGAAAAAATAGTGACATTCATTAACATTTGATTGCTGAAATACACTTTCTTTTCCGCTTATTAAACTTACACATTTTCTTGGCCAGCACATGTTCATTCTTTCAATCCAGTGTATCTGTCTATATTCAGTGTTCTACATAATTAAAGCCCGAGAATTGTGTTAGTGTAATAGATGCTTAAAATTTAGAAGTAGCAATATTCTGATACGTAAAATCCAATTCCTATTTATGGAGCTCTCACTACTTCTCTTTAAATTTTCTGTTTTGTTTTTTGTTTGTTTGTTTGTTTGTTTGTTTTGTCTTTTAATTCAATGTTTTAGTCATGTTTATTTATCTTTACTTTTATACAGGGATAATTTTGAAAAGAGAGTACTGCAAGGTTTAGAACAAAACACAGATACAGTTTTCTCTGTTAATTTATGCAAGGAACTGAACTGACCATGCATGAAAAATTGCGGTTGCTAAGGGGGATATTACAGTACTACAAATTAGGACCAATGTTTAAATACAGATCTTTGAAATGTGTAAGTGTATGATAAACTTCTTATGTAATCAGCAGAAAGTGTACTATCTTCATAAACTTAATAGTAGTAGTAGAAGGATATATGCTTAAGATGATTTGAGCATGAAATTCTGAGGTCAGTCTTCCATTCATTTACTCCATTTCAACACATTCTTAATGTTAATTTAAGACTATTATAATTAGAAAAATTGTTTATCATTCATTTTTTGACACTGGTATAACTTAGGAAATCTTACCTTTCACATTTGAAGAGGATCACACACTGAAATCCACCTTATTTTTACCTAGCAATGTGAGAGTGCATCAGCATATAAGGAAGTTAGCTATATGACAGTAGCTGCTGACTGTATGAATTATTTCCCAATGTCCTGAGCAAAACTCAGCAAGGCAGTGCATAAAATCTGGTCTGATTAACTATAATGGTTTCTGAGATGACGTCTATACGTAGTCTAACAAGTTCACATACAGAACTGGATAAGAAGACTAGAATAGGAAGTATTCAGTCCACAAAGTACTAAAGACTAAAACAATAGATGCAGAACTGCATTTGTTGGCCTGTAAACTATTAATTATGAATTACTATGAATTATTGTAGTCTACCTGTGCATGCACAAAAAGCACTATACCCCAAGATAAAATCTGGCAAGGGATGAATTTGTACTCTAAGGTCCTGGGAGCCAGTCTGTGCCCAGGAGTACAGAAATAATTATAACAGTTGTGGAATAGCTGCATGCATTCTCTCCAGCACTTCTACCTGCAGCATTGCTCACTTGGAAACCCTTCAGATATTTTCTCATAATAATACACTGTAAGAACTATCAGGTGTTGAAGGATGAGGGTTTGGGGCAGAAGATGAATTATCATTGTGTCCTTCCATTTATTCTATGCTCACTACTCTGGAGAGAATAGAAACAAAGTCTATATAAGGAATTCCGTAAGTGGAGTTCAGAGAGAAAGAACAGTGATGCAAATGTTGCATTCTGATTTTTTTCTAGTATGTCTCCCTCAGAAGTTGTGTGCTATTAGCTTATGAGACTGGAGAAAGCAATAAAAATTTAAAATAGACATCACCACTGTTGGTCAGTAACAAATATCACAGAAAGAGAGTACTTGCCAGTTGAGTCACCCACAGTGACAGGCAGAGTGTCCTGTATTTAAATCTCATAAAATAGTCTTCTGAACACTTATTGCTTGTGAATAGGAAACTGTTATTCTTCTCTAAAATTAATTTGATTAGATGTTAGGGTGGAGTTGTTTGGATTTTTTTTTGGGGGGGAGGGGGTTGTTTCGGTTTTTTTGTTTGTTTGTTTTCTGAGCAAAAGTATCAATGCTATACTTTGCAGAGCTTTCAAGTAGTTCTGGGACCACCTCTTTTATACTTCCCCCCCGCCCCCCGCCTTCCTTTTCTAACCCTGATTCTGTATGTACTCTTTGTTTAGAAGTGCATGACGGTAGTGCTGAAAGCTGGAACTCACCAGCCTGATGGTGGATGGCCGATTTTGCAGAAAACAGCTAAAAGAGGTACTTCGTCACACTGAAAAATATTTCTATGTGGTTACACAGAAAATAAAGTTTATGCTCTAAGTTATCCTTTCATGTATAAAAATTGACACAAATTTCAGGTTGGTTTTTTTTTTTGGAACTTATTCTTTGTATTCCAACATTAAAGGCCAATCACAATCAGAATTCAACAAAGATATTTTAGATATCCTGTTAGATATCTTGTCCCAATGTATTAATATCGTTGCTTGACAAAATGCATTTATTTCTCAGCACCTCCTCACCAGTTATAATACCATGTTTAACAGAAGATAAGTTAAAGCACAGAAAGACTGGATACAAAGAGGAACTTAACCGTAAGTTATAGGCATCTGGTCTCTGAAGAGAAATATGAAATACTGAAAGAATTGTTGGGACTCTTTCTATAGTATTGTAGGAAGAGTATGTGATTTTAGGTAACAATTGCTACATTTAAACAACTATAAACATTTAAACGAGGTATTGTTTAAATGTAATTAGTTCTATGAAAAAGCCAATAAACATGAGATTTGGCCTGAAATCTGATAGCTTTGTAGGTTGGTCATTGCCTGCAGCAAGGACTTTGATGTCTTTGTTTGGAGTTTGCAGCACACAAAATTCCTTCATAACTTTGCTGTTCAGTTTGCATTTGTTCATTATATAAGTGCTAAGGATAGATAAATCCCCAAATCTTTTATGATACAGGAAATTAACACTGAGCATTATTCTGAATTCCAATGTGAAGGTTTAAGAAAGGTGTTTGAAAGCTTCAGTGCTGTGACCTCGGCCTTGCTTCATTAAAGTTCCATATTATTATGCAAAAATAAGTTATTTTATCCTTGTTAAAACTTTGGTCAAGCCATAACAAAGGACATGAATGCTCTTTCCCCAACTCCATGGTGGCCTATCTATTTGTGATGCTGTGAAGAATTTTTTGTGAGGAAAAAAAAAATACCCGGAGAGTTAGAAGAAACAGACTTATATTATTTTACAAGTTAAAGATAAAAAAAAATTCAAGTTTCTTTAAACCTTAAAGTGCAATAAACTTGTTTTAAAGGAGAGCTTAGCTTGGCAGGCACCTTTATCATTAATCTTTGTGCACTTGTAAAAAATCTATCAAATGTTCTAACAAGCTTATGGAAAGGTTTTGCTCGGTGTAGTATCAATTTCCACTTGTAAAGAGGATGATTAATTTGTAGGGGAAGTAGAGTAGAAAATGTTCAAAACAGTTATTTGATTGAAAGCACAAGTAATTCCTCCTGTGATTGGTAGGATTCTTTTCTAGTAAAACGTTGCATGCCCCCAGGGTAGGAATTCATAGAACACTTCATTCTACAAATGTAAATGTGGGAGAAAAAATGTTTCTTAAACAAACAAGAAAACCAGTGCTAAACTGACCTAGCCCAATAGCAAAGACAAGAGCATCCTTTTGTTCTTAAGCTTTCAGTTAAAAACTCTGACAAAGAAAGTTTGGGAAAAGCTGCCTACTTAAGGAAAAAAAAAAAAATTCTAAAACTACAAAAGGAAGATATTTTCTTAATGCTTAACTTTACTGTAAGTCAATAGGTTCAACCACACACCAGAGCAACATATTCATACACAGTGTTGGGTACAGATGTTACAAGAATGTGTGCGTGTGTGTCTTTCCTAGAATTTTGGAGGTTTTATTTTAATATATTTGTTCTTCCACATCTATTGATCGCAGCAATTTTGAAAAGAAACAGATTGTTCAATGAAGGGTGAAATAGCAAACTCTTGCATTTGTAACTGCAAAAGAAACTCAAAACATGTTATGAGATGCAAACAATAAACTCAACCAGGGAGGAAACGTGATTGTAATTTTTAATATTAAAACCTCACACTTCATTTGTGGAGATGAGAATTTAAATGGGATTGTATGCAAGGCTATTATAAAAATAAGATAATGAATGGATCATAAATTGAGTATTTTTTTATTAGTTTATATAAATTTTAGACTGATGTAACTACTGTATTTTGTTACAGAAGCAATATAACTGAGTTATCTAACAGTGCCCTGAATTTTGCACCTGATAAAATAAATTCAGATTACAGGAATAAGAAATATTTATTCAAGGGCAGATTATGTAAACTCAGATGTGCTGAGTTTAAACCTACTTAATTCAATATGATTATCAAATTATAAAAACTGGAAAAGATAAACTGCATACAATGAAAACCGAGTCCTGAAAAGAATAAGAAGAAAAAAGGAAGGCTTATACGTTTATTTCCATTCTTATATCCTAGTGATGCTAGTTATTCTGCTAGGATATTTGAGAATTTCATGCAGCTTTCACTTTCATAGTGAAACCAAATATCGAAAAGTAACAGAAATACAAAAACTGATGACACAGTGTTCTCTGAAGGCAGAGTTGACATAGATTCATATTTTGAAAACATTGATGTGTGATGAAACATATATTTGACTACTTTGTAAATGAATTTAAGTACATGTATATTAAATTTAATTCTGATGATCTTTGTAACTGAAGGCATTGTTTGACAGATAACTCTAGAAGGTGAAAGTGTTGCTGAAGTGTTAGGTTGGAAAGAGTCTGGAGCTGTTCTGTGTCTGTCTTCCTCAAGAGCTATTGTTTGATTGCTGTTGCACCTCTCTACAAGATGCGGGTTTGAAGGTTTGAAATTGTATGGGCTTATTGCAGTTGGAAGAAAAAAATCAGCAAAATATTGCTTTCTTTTCACATTTTTGATTCTCTATATTTCTCTCTATCATTTTACTGAAGGACTTCTTTGTTACAGCAAAGCAACACTTTTTTTCAAAGATGGATAAATTAAATAACAAATGCTATCAGTATTTCATTGGGTTTGTAAAATATTTTGTCTGGCTATTCAACATACAAATTTGCAATCTTATAATTACCATTGGTCTTGTAATGGGAACTCTCAAAACATTTGTAAAGTATTACTTTTTTCCATCCATTTTGTATATTAAGATATTCCTTCAGCTCCGCAAGCAAGAATTGAATTCCTGCCTCAGATTACTTTCTTAGTTCTAGCGTGATCCGGAGAGATGTTCCAGTTCTCAAAGTATTTCTTCTAAACCTGAATATTTCAAATCTTTTCTGTTAAATACTCACTGAATAAGACATATACTCCTCTCCATAACAAGCTTTGTAGTGGCTCTTTTTATCTTTCTAAATTTAGTGAGCAGCTGTTTTACAACAACTGATGATTCAAAATACAGTTGTTCCAATACTACCATTCTTATGTAGATATTTAGCTTTATTGTTCAATGACTTGATTGTGTTTGTGGATAAAATATTTTATTATTTGGTTAAGAAGTAGTAGCAGAGAGTTATTATATTTGCATATAAGCATCTGAATAGAAATAAATGCCTCGGTAAATATATAAAGAGTTTAGGATTTCTCTCATATATGGAGACAGAGGAGCAGACATAACTGAAATATTTCACAGCTACATATTTTCCCTTAAATTAACTCAGTTAAGGTTTTAAAGAGCTTACAAAAGACATGGCTTTTACTTAGCATACTGTAATATAATTTTATGGGGAATTAAATTAAATGTTCTTTTTCCAGAGAGGAGGTTGTCCTTGTTTCCAGATCTTCAGTGGGTTAAATTGCTTTTAAGAAATGCCTTTCTCCACACTGAGACTAAATGAAATTCATTTAAGTGAGGCAAGATGAACCTGACCACATTTCTGTACAGGTTTATGACATACTCTGGATATATTTCTGCTGAAGATTTCATTATATATATTTCCAATTAAGATGTTCTGTGAGAAGTCCCCACTTTGAAGTGAAGTGACAAAACTATGACTAGCAGCAAAGCCTCACACAGGGTGTCCCAAAGTCCACTGAGTCACAAAAAAGAAAGACTCTACTACAACACACCAAATGTCAAAGCAAAATGTGTAAGTAGCTCATTTATAATAAACTGTAGAATTTATCAAGTATGACGATGGTTGCTAAAAAAGAACTGTAAGAATGTTCTAGAGACATGCTTAATTTAACCCAAATAGTCAACCATGTATTCCATTAGCTGCAACTTCACAGCAACAGACAAAAAAAAAGTGACAAAGTACATATTTCTTTGAAAAAAATGACATAGTAAAAAAAAAAAATCAACTTAAAGAATGATGTAGAAGTACTTATTTTAACAAAATTCTGCTATTAATTTATCAGCAAAAATATTAAGCATATATAAACCAGTGAAATAATCTCCACTAAAGATATAAATCTGCTATCTTGGATTATGAGAAATCCATGGCATGAATCATTCAAAACACCTGAGTGAGGCAATTTATTTAAAAAATAAGTAGATTGATTTCAAGTGCATTTCATTCTGATATTAATCTCTTTTTATTTTATACCTGAGTGTGGATCCTGAACGCTACAATATTTGTTCTCTTCTCTTTGCAGGCAGAAATTGTAACATTGCCAGATGTCCTTACCAATATTATTTTTTCTTAATGCCTTACTACCTAAATCCATATAATTAATGAGAATTGTCCCTTGAATAAAATTAAATTTCTAGCTTTTATTACAGAGGCAAAAAGCTCGAGAGCATGTTTCATTGCATGTTAAAAAAATAAAAAAATAAAAAAAATCCCAGGTCTACTGTTATCTTTAAGCTGTTTTGTCATTCTGAGAGGTCTACCATCATTTTCAAATACGCCAAATTAATATTACTTGGATGGGATGTAGTTTTGCATAAGTAATAGTTTTTCTCCTTTGATATTCCTACTAACACGTACGCAGGGGGCCTTGAGGATCCCATGCACAGTAAAACCACAAGGTTTGTTCACGTGAGACCAGCA